>NC_056732.1:822409197-822411697 GCF_019279795.1 Protopterus annectens
ATGTGACGGAGTAAAGCTGGAGTTTTTTGAGATGGTCTGCGTAGGGCATCTGTTTGAGGCCAGTAATTCTCTTTGTGAGGTATTTCTGTGGCTTTTCCAGTTGTTGTAGGTGTCTTGTGAGGTACATACCAAAAGGTGTGTTGTACTCTATAATGGGTCTAATGAGTGATGAGTAGAGGGGAACAATGACCTCTATTTTCCTGGATGAGAAACATTTTTCAATGAGGTGTGCCACATAGAAGGATTTCCTGACTACTGTGGCGATGTGATTATCAAAGAGAGACTACTGTCCACCTGTGTCCCAAAGTCTCTTATCACACTTTCGGTGTCAAGTAGACTACGGCCTATGTAGTAGTTCATGGGTAGAGTTTTTACCAAAAGGGATGACAATGCACTTTTTGGCATTGAGCTTGAGGCCATGGCTTTGACACTAGGCATCTGTCTCACTGAGGCCCTTTTGTAGGTTGTTGTAGAAACTTAGCTCCTTAAAATATTCTGGTCAGGTTTTACAATTTATATATTACAGCTTTTATTTCTACATTGATTGATTGATTGATTGACAAACAGATTGCTTCTGTTAACAAAAATGAGGACTTGATCCAGAAAGATCAATTTAAACCAAAGCCAGGGACAGAGTCAAAACAAAAGGATTACAAAAGGTTTGAGTGATTCAGGTATATAATGTGTTAAATATATATTTGCAATATTACAGTGACATGGAATTTCATTTACTTACATTATATACTTATATTCAGTGACTGAGAATTTCTAGATGAGAAGAGTCAATTTTCATTGAACTCCTGGAGAGAAATGCTTCAAAAATGTACTCATACATAATGGAACAATAAATACTAAAAACGTGCATGACACTAAAACTACACTTAGATTTACTCTAAATTAGTACAGTAATATTGTAAAAAGACTGAGTAAGACTACAGTATTGAATTTTATCGATTCTATGTTTGGTTGACATCTGATGGTCAACAAAATATGGTCAGCTGCGCAAATGGTCAACAGGTTTGCAAGACTGCACAATTATGGGGAATATGCCCTTTCCCTGACACTGTGATATTTTGGAGTTAGTACATATAATTAGCAGAGGGTATTGGGGGTGGGGGTGAAATGGCTTGCCTTCCTGCAAAAAAAAAAAAAAAAAAAAAAAAAAAGTTTTTTTTTTAATTATATTTTTCCATGAGTTGCTGCTTGGCACATGAGTAGCAGAATGCGAATGTTTTCTCACTGAGATGTGGGTGTTTAGATCAAAGTCAATATATATATATATATATATATATATATATATATATATATATGTATATATATATATATATATATATATATATATATATATATATATATATATATATATATATATATATATATATATATATATATATATATATATATATATATATATATATATATACTAACATTGATCTGCAAAAGAATGAAGCTCTGCAGTCAACTTTCACATAACATTAGCAGAAAAAGCACAGCTTCAAAAACAAGGAAAAAAGAGAGACCAGAACTAAAAATGGTTGACAAGAAAACTGTTCACATGAGGATACTGTCAGAAAGACAATAAAACATTAGTAAGAAGGTATATATTTTTTTCACCGCACATTTCACTGGCCACAAAAATCCACAATTAGAAATGCATGTGAAGCAAAAAGAAAGCAAGTGTTTTGAAATACATAATGTTAAACAAATCTGTAACACTGCCAAAATTTAATATTTGAGCTCAGATAATCAGCATGCAATCTGTGGGCCACCAACACCTGAACTGCGGCACTGAATTTGTCTAACATGGATCAAAAATACAGTTTAAAAATATGAGTGCAGGATGACATTTATAACTGAAATTGTGCAATGCAACTCAATAGGTTTACAAAAGGGTCAATAAAAGAACTGTCATGAAATTTCTGAAATTGTCCAATGCCACACACTAGTTTGACAGAAGGGTCCATCAAATGACAACCCTGACAATATCATACAAAATTTTATGCAGTTAAGTTATAGTCCTGTACAACAACTAGTTACTTAAAATAACTGAAAAATAAGTTTACATTAAACTACACCAGAATACATATAATTATCATACATGATATATATACTAAGTGCAAAATTTAAACTTAAAAATAAATATACAGATATTAAGTTTATAAATACAGTGAGTCACTCAGAGGTGTGCATGGTACTCATATTACTACATGCCCAGGGCTTCTATGGATGTGTGCCTTGCAACAGCCCTGAACATGTGATAATATCTGCGCCATACACTTCCCCATTCCTTATTGGTGATATATATATATATA
This sequence comes from Protopterus annectens, assembly GCF_019279795.1. Lineage (NCBI taxonomy): Eukaryota > Metazoa > Chordata > Ceratodontiformes > Protopteridae > Protopterus > Protopterus annectens. The sequence continues at coordinate 822,411,510 of NC_056732.1, forward strand.
TATATATATATATATATATATATATATATATATATATATATATATATATATATATATATATGTGTGTGTGTGTGTGTGTGTGTGTGTGTGTGTGTGTGTGTGTGTGTGTGTGTCTGTGTGTGTATGCATATATGGGTGCAAATGGCCACTTGTTTTTCTGCCTGCTGGCAGTTCTTTGTGTGAGACTG
>NC_056732.1:822416697-822496697 GCF_019279795.1 Protopterus annectens
AAAATATCAGGTAGCTTAATGAACGACATACCAGAGATGTGGTAAGGCTGCCCACAATGCTACCATCTGGAATATGCCAACTCCACCCAGAAGTGGTGGTGTATTGCCAGAAACAACTGCATGTCTGTTAGTAGAGGAATTGTAGGAACCCCCTAAGGTGTCATGCTGTCATCTGCAGCAGCTGGTGCTGTTAGCCTCTTGAAGGACCATGTCACTGCTCCAATGATATCATTCTCTTGGATTTCAATTACACATTCCCTTAGCAATGACTATAATGGCAATGTCATCTCACATCCCCCTTCCTTCCAGCTGCATAGCCTGTCCTTTCCAGCAGATGTCTGTCATGCTACAGTAGGGCATCAATTATTATTTCATTCTCCCAGAGGAGAAACTGTCCTTCCTGAAGCATAATGGACTTAACTAGAACACAAAGAAAGTGTACATGTCAAGAATGTGAGTATCATGTGTGGTATGGCTACCCAGTTCTTATTTGTGGGATAAAATCAAATATGCATGCATGGGAAATGCATTACTATGGCACTTCATGGCAACGTACCTTATGTGCAGTACTTGAAGGAATGGGCATTGTTAATCTAGTAATATGGATACTATGTATCAGCAATGGAAAAACATATGACATGATAAACAACATACAAAGAATTGCACACGTAAAATTAATAAAGAACGTCACACGTAAAATTACACAGCCATGCATATATAACACAACATAGAAAATAACAGATGAGGGGCTGAAACCTCAAAGTATGAATCACCAAACCCTACAAGCCCTTCAATTAAACCTCTGCAGCAGCATCACTGTGAAATTGTATATATTTTCTGAGGAAAGTATACAGACATCTGTCTATGTCAGTAATGAATGAATCAGCTTAGACAATCGTCCCCCATGTTAAACAGCAATGTGCACCTGCAATGCATAACTAGTATAGGACAAAATATAAACACCATCTTTAAATATTATCGAATTACCATACTCATATGCAGTGTGCCTATGCTGCAAATATCTGCATAATATCACAACATTACAGCACATTTGGAGAAAATCGCTGATGTCCATGGCTTTGACTGAGCCATGTCAAGCCATGTAAAAGAATGAGACCATGAACAGTAGTGTTTCAACAGTAGACATTCTCAGCAACTATTTTTAAACAGAACTCAAAAAACAGTCAACTTGTAATATATGCAACATTTGATACACACACACACACACACACACACACACACACACACACACACACACACACACACACACACACACACACACACACACACACACACACACACACACACATATATATGGCTCTACATTGAATCAATGAAATTACATTTCCATGAAACATAATTTCGTGACCCTGTTTTTCCAAAAGTGCATTTATTCAAAAATGCACTTTTGCAAAAAACCAAGTGAATGAAAAGCACAAAAAAAAAAACATGGCAACACTAACCACATGTATGCAAGTCCCCTTGCACCCCCACACCCCCGCTACTTATATAGTCTAACTCCGAGATCACATTACAGTGGGGAAAAGGGAATATTCCCTTATCCCTGCTGTGCTGCAATCTACAACAACCTCTGTTGCTTTTTGTTCACTATCCCCGGGATTCAGCAAACCTCCATGCAAGAATAGCTTATTCTTGCATGGAAAGGACCATTCCCATGCAGCATGGCGGCGCACCATGCATATTCATGAAAGAGCGCTACAGTGCTCTAATATGGACATGGTTCTGTGTACGAGCACAGGAGGTGTGTCTGATAGCAGTGCTGTCATAATACACATGCCCCCTGCACTCCATAATTGCCGTAAGGCAATGTAAAGGTTGCAAGAGTGTCCGCGGACACCATTACCTCTCAACCTCACATGAAATCTTGACAAAGCCATAAACAACAAGGGACAAATAGGGACAAATATGAGATTTTGCTCTTACAAACTTATAAAGTTGATAGAATGACAGGCTTCACATTAGCATGAATTTCTCAAAGGGTATGAAGTGTAAAACTCAAATGTCTGTCATAATTTACTAACTGCAGTCTTTAATGCTTTGCCACTAATCTGCCAGAAAGCCACAATTGTATGAAAAATGGACCAAAAATATAAGGCAAAAATCTGGACATTCTGTGAAAATCTGTAGAGTTGAGAGGTATGGCGGACACTGTTAGTGTCCGTGGAGCATACCTGTCAAATGCAAAGCCTTTCATGTCATCACCGTTTGAAAAGCACAGCCCCCCCCATTGACACTGTTGAAGATAGCAATGTGCATACCCCTACATTATAAAAATAAAACACAACAGCTTACATTTTTTTTCAGTCTGCAATAAAGTTTAAGAGCATAGCTGAGTGGGTGTGTGCATCGCGCAACTCTGCTCAGCCTAGCTTACAAATCAGAAGGAGCTATATAGGAATATACTTAAAAAAAAAAAAAAAAAAAGCAAACCAGAAATAGTGAAGTGGTTAGAGCATATAATTTGCAAGTAGTCATTCCCTGTTTTATCCCCACTGAAGCCAATTTGCATTTTACACGTGAAAGCAGTACATAATTTTTTTTTAGCAATTAGGTGGTAAATAATAAATATTTTGTTAATCAGAGTAGTCTAGTAGGTCCAGATGTGAGACGTCAGTCTAATAAAGTTGTGAACCCCCCCCCCATATAAACACAAGTGCCCCATGCAGTATAGTCACGCAAGAATAAATGTAATGAAAGCACATAGGGGGATGTCAGGGAAGGTAAACAAAATTATAATATGTCAGGAATGATTAATTAATCCCATACAGCTGATAGTCTATAAAATTAAACATAAGCAATGCTAAGCATTGCACAGCAATGCTTACCAGGTGTAAGCATTGCTTAAATATGAATGGTAAGCAATGAGTAGGCTAGCTAAGCAGATTTGCCCATTGGTAAGCAGTGCTGAACCTGCCCCTTTAAGCACTGCCAACCTTAGCTAAGCAGGTTTGCCCATAGCTTAACTTAGCTCAGCATATTCAAAACCATTCAATCATGGTACAGGATGGGAAATCAGCCGCATTTAAACCTTGCAGGAGGGAATAAAGCTCATAATCGATTGTAGCTCCGCACTTTAAGCAGTATGGCTGGAGTTGGAGAGGGTATGCACTTTTGGGTGCAGCGCTGGGGCATACAGGAGTCCAAGATCATGGTAGGACTCCTTGTGAAAAACCATGACATGAGACTGCTGCAGGACCAGTACTATGGCTCCAATACAAAGCAAAGGCCTGAGAAAGTATTGCCCATGATCTCACCAGTGCCACTGTCATCTCTTAGACTGGTGAGCAGGTCTGGCACTACTATGCCAACTTGAAGTGGAAGAAGAAGGAGCTCTTGGACCAGTGGGTCCAAGAAACACAGCAGAGGGGTGATGTCCCAGGCATGTGTAAGTATTCACATCAATAACTGTTTACCAAAGTCCAGCCTGTGTATGTGAATGATAGGTATGCATAAATGTTTCTCTATCTTCTTTACAGCTCCAGCTGAATGGGCTGTGAACCAGGAAGCCCATGCAAGCAGGTTGCAAAGGCTGCATCACAAGGCTGGTGAGTAACAATCTAGCTTGTAGTATTCATACCAAATAAATATAAAGGAGTAGAATGGCACCTGACAGTATTAAAATGGGTATGGTTTGTACTGTATAAACCAGAAAATATTACAGTAATAGTCTCTTATAGGTTATATATAAATAAAACTGTAACTGCCTGTCAATAAAATTCAAAACCCTGGACTAGTTGTGTTTACTCTGGTACTGTATGAATTGAAATGTGTACAGGTTATGCAAAACAACTATAGCTCTGAAAGCATTAAACAATCAAGTCTCATCTAACAAAGTTAGTGCCTCTGTAAGACACGAGACTAACTGATATGAAATGTTTCATGCACCAAGATCTGCTATCTGAATAGTAATGTTGTGTTAAATACTGTTTTCCACACTGTGGTATGTCAAAAGGTATGTATAGGAATGTATGTATAAGAATGTTGTAATTACAAGATCAGATTGTACAACCAAGAGAGAATGAGGCAGATAACATTCAAGGAAGAGACAGCATTTTCTCAATAGCTCACTCTGATGAAATGCAAACTTATTGTATTTTTAGCAGAAACAGCCACGGTTCGAATAGTAAGCGGTATGCATAATTTCAACTAGGATTTTGTGAATATGTGTAGAAACAGTCAGGTAGTGTTAACATACATTTCCTCCACAGGTCTTTCAGGTAAGAGAAGGTATAACATAGCTGTAAGAAGGCTGTAATTATACTGTGTCCAACACCCATGGTCCAACCCAAGGCTGCAAATGACAGCAAGATAAGTACATACAACAAGTAGTCTCCCCCAAGAAATGCTCAGAAGTGTCATGCTGTCACAGCTACTTGTCCCTGCTTCCAACAACCAGGTTGACTGATAGAAATCAAGGCAGAGTATGACAGTAGCACACACACACACACACACACACACACACACACACACACACACACACACACACACACACACACACACACACACATGCCCACACACACACACACACACACACACACACTATGAGTGCACATAATTAACCCTGACTATGTGAATATAGGTAGAAACAGTAATGTAGTGTTAAAAAAATTCCCTCCACAGGTCTTACATGTACGAGAAGGTATAAAGTAGTTATGAGAAGGCTGTAATTATACACTGTGTAAAAACATACCACTGCCCAACCCAAGGCCATAGGTTGTTGTGATAATCCCTTAGAGTAATGATTAGGGCAATGATCATTAAAGCTGTGACCACTGCAAGAATCTACATTTGTTAATTGACATCTCTCTCTCTCTCTCTCTCCCCCCAACCTTATCTTCACCAATAATCTAAACACATAAATGAATGGGTATGTTTTCCACCAAACCTACCATTGGAACGTGTGTCCTATTGTTCTACAAATGTTGAAATGTATTCCAATTAATGTTCTCTGTTCAAATACTATCATCGGTGGCCTGTTGCTCTCAATGTAACCTTCACGCCGGTGTAATGCCCACTGTGGTTCCATATATGCATGTTTTCTGTTTGCTGTGCAAATCTTCCAAATCTGGGGTTTTGGGTTAATGGGAATACTTATGCATGCTGTTATAACTAATCCTGGAATGGGTTTACCATTACTAACCAACATATGTTCAAAAACTACAACACCATAGCACATCTGGGAAGGCCAATCCCAGCAGATCCACCTCTCCCACCTCATCTGGCAGTGGCACCAGGCCCCAGCACTTCTGGGACCCACCCTGGGACCTCCTTGTCTGCTGGTCCTGCACCACCTTCAGGTGGAACCGCCTCAGGGGATGGGGCTCATCCCCCCTGAGAAGAGGTGCGGACAGGATCCTGACACCCGAAGCCAGGTCCAGGGTCTGGTGCGTAATGAGCTACACAAAGAATTGGGAGATCTGCTATGCCAGCTTGAGGGCTGCATGACACATTTAGAGAGTCAGCCTGCCCCCTACTGCTCAGCCCCCAGCACAGCTACCTTCGATGCCATGAGGGTACTGTGGTGACTGCCCATGGGTGGGGACCTCAGTACCACTGTATCAATTTGGGGGCTCGTGGGCATCCGATTAACAAACACCCCTCCCTGTGCAAGGTGTTTACCCCCACATATGTCATATACCCCCCTGTATGCTGTCTTTTCTATCTTGTCTCCCTTCCTACCTAAACTACCTCCCCAAATATACCTACTATCCTTCCCCAACATCCCACGTTCACCTTAAAAAAAAAGGGGCAATGTGTTCCCCAAAAAAAAAATTTGCCCCATACATAGCTGTCCATTTCACACATGTGTCTACTGGACACATGTAATCTGGTCTAATTGGCTTCACAACACATTATTGTTGTCCTCATCCCTCTCTCTCAGGGGTTTAAGTGTTCAAATCTTCTTCTTCTTCTTTCGGCTTTTCCGGGTTAGGGGTCACCACAGCGGATCACCTGTCCGCTCATGATTGCAGTGGAATTTTACAGTGTTGAGTTGCCAGCCCAGCGCCCAACCTTCCACAGAAGGCACACACACGCACACACTCACACCTAGGGCCAATTTATAAGTGTTCAAATATACCTCCAAATTCAGTACATATGCACAGCTATTGCTGTAGAAGAAATGGACAGCCAGGGACCTTCCCTACACCATCCTGCACATCCTTAGCTATCTTTCATATTGTTTTTTCCTCTTTGTGCCCCCTTTTTCACCACTGTCCCATCACCCCTTTTTTTCTTTTCTTTTAAATAAATTAGCACATGGTAAGTGGGAGTAAGCAGTAGTAAGAGTGAGTAAGCCTGTTTGTGCAGTGCTAAGCAATGCCTACACAGGTTAAGTATAGTTAACCAGAAGTAAGCATTGCTTATAGCCACACAAACCCATGGAAACCCACTTAAAAATGCTTAAAAGTGCCTTAATCACTCTGTATCCAACAGCCCTTGTTCTTCCCAGTAACAAAATAATCAGCCTTTGCCATTCTTAAACCCAGGACCCTACACACCATAGCCACAGTAGTTTATCACTAAGCCATCAGACCTGTAGATAGGTTGGATATATTTTCAAACATATCAGCACAGTCATTCAACAGTAGGGAAAAGTTTTGTTAACATTAGTCAAGTTTTGTACATATATGTAAATGTACATGTGTATAGAGATGCATACATTTATCTAACTATATATATATATATATATATATATATATATATATATATATATATATATATATATACCTCTGTATGTACCTAAAACCAATTTCATCTATATATATAAATATATACATATATCTGAGTGTGTGTGTGTGTATATATATATATATATATATATATATATATATATATTTATATATATATATATATATATATATATATATATATATATATATATATATATGTAACACAATAGACATCAGATCCACACTCTGAACCTCTTACTACAACTAGTCTGTCCAAAGGCTGTCAAAATGGGGCCAAGGGGCCCAAACTAGTGATCTTTTTTAATTATTGCCCTTATCCCTTCCTCCCCAGCAGTAACTGTTCTGTCTTGTAACAAAATAATAAGTCTTGCCAAGTCTTGGACCCAGTGCTCTGTAAACTTCAATCAATGCAATGTACCATTATACCATCTGTGCTGTATAAAATAGTGATGATTTTCCAAACATATCAGTTAGTACAGTCATTCAACAGTAGGGAAAGGAGTCTGTAGAATCAGCCAGGTTCTCTCTCTCTCTCTCTCTATATATATATATATATGTATATATGTATGGAAGTGCATATATATGTGGACAAATCTATACATATTATACACATATATATATATATATATATATATATATATATATATATATATATGAAGAGAGAGAGAGAGAGATACACTTATATCTACATATATGCATTCACACATATATATATATATATATATATATATATATATAGAAAGGTGAATAAATACGTACATATATCTATAAATATATATATGTATACATAAATATACATAAATATATAACAGCCACAAACACATGCAATCTGAGGGTCATGCTGCTGCACCCTAGAAGTCTAAATCTGAAAATGCACTCACTGGAAGTATTTCTTAAAATGAGGAACAATGACATCTGTGCTGTAACAGAGACCTGGTTACAGACAGCAGAAAGCACCCCTGCACTACCAGCCTATAACTCATTCCACACCTTTAAGGCTGCAGAACTTGGACTGATGCTCTAAAGGTGGTGGTATTTCCATATTCATTAAGGATGCACACACCTCCAGAGTTGTAGACCAACATTATGCATTACAGATCCTGCAGGTGTAGCTAACATTGGGTATGACAGTGGTTCAGGTTGTAGCCTGCTATAGGTCTCCAAACATGTCCCAAGACTCACACTCCATGTCCCTAAACACCCTGGAGAATATTACTGTCCAACTTAACACTCTCATATTGGTTGAATTCAACTACCCCACCATTAACTGGGAAAGCTACTCATGTGCTGATGCACATGCCCATCACATCGAACATGTCCTTACTAACATGGGCGACTGTTGCTGTACACCAATAGTCAGCTCCACCCTTGTTATATCTGAGCACAAATTAATCACCTTTGGAAATCCACAGCCCTCCCACCCCCACCTCCTGCACAGGTAACCACCATGAAAAGCCTTTCCAAAGCTAACTATGGCCTCCTAAAAACAGAGGTTGTCAGCCTCACGGCAGCCATGAAAATGGAGACTAGTTGCATGACTGCAGAATCAAACAACAATGTACTATGAACACATACACAAATGCATGGATACAGCCATACCAAAAAGAACCTGGACCCTCACCTTCAAAAAAAGGAAGTCAATCTGGTGGTCTCCGGCCATAAAGAAATTGTACAACAGAAGAAGGGAACTGATATGGAATAAGGTGAAGTCCCAAGACTGGAAAAAAACCCTTATCAGCCTCAATTAAAAGCTGAGATCTCTCATTAAATACTACAAAGTTAGCTGTGCATACAGGTCCCAAAATGCGCATACAAACATATGCTGCCGATAGACCACCCATAACCGAGGCAGCATGCACAGTTGGATACAAAAGGTCCCATGACACTCACATGTGCCCCCCCCACCAGTCCAAATAAATAAGTGAACAGTACACTGCTACAAAATCATGATAGGCCATACACAATGGCCAGACATACAACCTCTTAGCAAAACAGCTAAAATGACTGAACATAGCAAAGAAAAATACAACCAGCCAGTAATTCACACATGTTTATTATACTCTGATGTCTTGGCCAAAGCCTTCAAGGGGTACAACATTAGAAGAAATACTTACCTTAATCACAAGAAGCAATTAACACTTAATTACATAATTAAATATACAGCCTCCAATTACATTCCTCATTTAACCCCCTACGGGATAAAGTATCACATTTAATATTACTACATTGAGTCTGCAGATAACAATTGTCCTTTTATGAATATTTCATCAAACTGAAGAACAGACTTTTTTCCAAAACAGTACCTTGGAACCCACTACTGTCCTTATGGTGAGATTTATTCAAATGTATGGCTATATAACTGTCATCTTTCTTATCAGTAATATGTCTCACATGTTCTAACAGCCTAGTTTTAAAACATGTGTTACTCTCCTCCACATGAAATATATTACAAGGCCATCTAAAAGCATTCTCTATACACCAACCTCTTGAATGTACAGACTTCAAATTGTTTTCCAGCCTTTACCCTCAGCCAGAATGACAGCACTAAATAATGATATACCATTATACCTGTCAACATCCTACTGTATGACATCTGGACAAAGCCTGCCATTATTGGTGGAGAGAGGCCCAAATACATGGCCATACTTGACATATTGCTGTTATACACTGAGAAAGTTGCTGGTGTTACAGGGTTGTTGTAACATATAGTTTCTGAGGGATATAAAGTCAGAAAAACAAATGGATATTAACATTTACAGATTGCGGTCACCAGAGTATGCTACTGATTTGCCAAGGACAACATTTGTCTGGGGAACAGACTAAACATAACAGGCTAACCTGTGGCTATTATGTGGATAGCCCTATAGTTGAGAGCTATGCAGAGACAGGACTTTGTCAGACTGAATCCCATGCAGAAGTAGCATGTGCAGACAAACCCTGTTAAACTGCCAGTATTCCAAACACATAACAGCAATACTCACATTCTTCCCCTAAGTCACCTTCTCCACCATTTAGTTGGCTTGTCTCCACAAGTCTTGTTGTAAGGGGTAGTAGCTCACACACCTCCAGACTCTCTTCCTCACAAGTAAGGGAAATAGCCAACACCAACATGGAGTACTCAATTATAGGAGTGTGTTGCCATGACACTGGCTATTGGAAGAACTACACAGCTGCTCTAGTGCTATTAACAAGTGGGGAACCCCAATAGGTTCACAGGCCATCACCTGGTCATGAGCATCACCTACAAAAGCCATGCTGCCACATATTCAAACCAGCTCTATCCCTGTAGTGAACAGAGAGAGAGAGAGAGAGAGAGAGAGAAAACAAATAAAACCTAAACCGGAAAACAATAAAAAACAAAAATAAGTGGAAGATATAAGCATGTAATTAAATGTAGTACTTGGTCTGTAATAATGGGAAATATAATTTGGAAGAATATATGTCCCAACAAGACTTGCTGTACTAATGTCCGGCTGAACAGCTGCTATGGCCATAGCATCTGGCCCTCTCTTTAGTGGGAGAGATCACATACCTCTCAACTGTACAGATCTTCACAGAATGTCCAGATTTTCCCCTCAGTTTTTTGTTTCTTCCTCCTGAAAAATGTACTTTTCTGGCAAACAGCTGAGGGTTGAAGTAATCAAGTAATGACAAATACTTGAGTTTAAGACTCCACATCCTTAAGAATATTCACTGTAATGCAAAATGTATCATTCTACAAACTTGCTAAATTTGTAACAGGAATATTTAAAGTTTGTCCCTATTTATCCCTCCATTATTTTAGGCTTTGTCCAGATGTGATGGTCTAAGAGGTTGCGAGGTAGGATCACAGCTCAGGAGCCTGGTTCACCCTGGGAAAGGACAGCTCACATATAACAACCACTGGGGTGTCTGTCAAACAGTTATGATGTGCCACTGCTAGGCCATTTAATGGGTTGTTGTCCATATCCATATGTTACCTGTGAATATGAGCATGATACATGTTTGTCTTGTAAAGCTAAGAAACCTATATAAGGCATGTGCATAGTAAAGTACTGTTGTATACGTGTGTTGAACTGCATGTGATATATTGAATTAATAACATTCAGCTGTACAGTGTTCTGCTGGACAATAAGCACATCTGTGACTGATATATGTAGTCACATATACATATACCTGTGTTATGTCAGCCAAACCACTGGCAAGTGTGTGAGCAATGACATTGTAACATAATAGCCTACTTATGACTGTTGGACATCTTCCATGTTATCACAGTGATGTCAAAGCCTACTGTGCTATCAACTTACTGATGTATGGTGCAGCTATATTAATACAGTATCAATACTGATGTCCCTTTAGTCACCCATTTATGTGTGCCATTGTCCAGACATACTGCTATAACAGGTTGAGAAGTATGATTGAGCAGCAAGACTATAAATACAGTGTGCCATACTAGCATAGAACAGAAATGTATACCAGGTATCCCCTGAGCACATGTATGTATGCATATGTCCAGCCAGAAGGCACAAAACTAATCACATGGGTTTCAAGCAGTCAGGTACATAGGTTGTGCATATTGCACATGTGTGTAATATAAGTGTCAGTGCATACAACAGACATAAATGTGTACAGCTACTGGTTGTTACATTTCCTGTCACTGATATGGGTACTAGAGTAGGCATGATTATCAGGTAGTAATCAAAGAAGTGTCCAACTGTGTTATGACCCTCTGTCCATGCCTACCACTAACAGCTATATCAACACCTATATACAGTGGATATCACAAGTGCACACACCCCTGTTGGAATGCCAGGTTTGTGTGCTGTATAACAATGAGAACTCAGAAAATCATTTCATAATGTTTCTTATCTTGAATGTGACCTCTAACCTGTACAATCCCATTGAAAAACAATCAAAGGTGTTTCTAGGAAGGTGAGCAACTATTGCCAAGTGAAGATGTGCCATGATGTTAGAGTCCAAACCAAGATGAAGGAATGCTGTAACCATCTCAAGAGGTGGATACACAATATATCAGTTTAAGGATGTGCACACTCATTCAACTGGCTTATTGTACTGATTATTATTTCCATATGTTTTAACAGAGCAGATTGTTGTGTTTTCAACTGAATTGTACAGGCTCTAGGTCACATTACAGGTGGAAATTGTTTTGAAATGAGTTATTGTGGTGTCATGTTTCAATTGCACAAATACCAGACATTGTGACAGGGGTGTGTACCCTTTATATCCACTGTCACTATAGGACTCAGAAGTACCTGACCTGTATAACCAGCCTCCACCAAGGTACAGTAATCCCCTTTGGTGGACAACAGCAATACACAAACTACATAATAGGATGCTATATTAGCTGTACAGGGACATAGAGGTGCAGGCAACAACTTGGAAGCAAGTCCACCTCTATCTGAGCAAGCATGTACGTTTTCAGGTGACTTCCTGTAAGGCTGACTATGACTACAAATGAGACATATCCACACCACCAAGGACAATTGCAACAGTGTCTCCACATACGTTGTTAGTCTCAGAGGAAACAACACAATTCACCCTGTAAGGGGGGGGATAAAGAACACCTCATACACACATGCCATGGATATAGGCAACCTGCATCAGACAGGTTAGGGGGGAACATTGCCACCCTGTCCATCCCAGTTGTATAGGGGAATATGCACATCAACCACACTCCTCCTCTTAGCAAAGGTGAGCATGTACATATTGCCTACTGATGGCAACAACAGCAAATCACCATGGGGCATAATAACATAACTGTCTGCCTCCTACAAGAACTCAGGCATGTGCTCACAGCTTCATCACACACCACAGTCAAACACAGACCTGCCACCATCCACACACCATCCACATGGAAGATGGCCACTGTCAACCCTCTACACAGAAATGAATGGAGAATAGGGGATTATGCAATCAAGTGTCCAACATTGGGGGGAATAAGATAGCTCAGGGCCAGGAGTGTAATGTGAGCTGCTATAGCCATGATAGATGGGAGGGCTATGGTGCAGCTTGGATTATTTGCAAGTAATATCCACTGTTGATGTGCAATTTGAAAACTGTATGAGGTCCTGTGACCTTTCTCCTGTTTATATCTTCCAGGTAACATGCAGATGGCTCGCCTACCAGCATTCTCTGTTGGGGAAACTGACATCATCACTCAATATGTGATTGAACATTATGCCCTGTTATTTTGACAGAGAGCACAAAATGTGTAGGAGATGACTGCCCTGTGGAGTGATCTGGTTCACAGGGTAAATGATGTTGGCCTGCACAGCAGAACTTATGATTAGATGCAGCATCGGGCTACCGACCTCATCCACCATGCCCATCAATGGGCTGCAGCTGTAGCAAGGGACTGGCTAGCCACAGGTGGGGGCACAGCCATCCAGCCCCCACTGAGACCCACTGAGGAGCTCCTCACCAACCTTGGGCCACCCGCCCAATGCACAGGTCATGAAGCTGAAGAAAGCATTGTGGAGGTGGGTTGCAATCACACACTGGACAAGGACAGTGCAGGTAAGGGCCCAGTGGGGATTATTTCACTAATGTATCAGGCATACATATGTCTGTATTGTCAACATCCAGTTGCAGTTGTGGATGGGGTTTTCTAATGCACAGAGGTGCACATCTATGGTGAGGACAGAACATTGTGTATTCTTGGGATTAGTACTGTAAATGTGCAGACATGCAGCATCCATCCTATACCAAGGCCACATGTGAGTCTGATGACAATACCTCCCTCTCACAACTACCTAGGACACTCTGGTCTACATATGGGACAGCAGCCTGAAGCTGGTGAGTATGATATTGTTCTGTTGTTGCCTGGCAATACCCGAGGCATGTGAAGGGCATGCAATTTACCATGCACACAACTATCAGTAACAGTTATATTGCTTTATATAATAGCTATATTGCTTTATGTGCATGTTCACTTGTGGTGCAGTTAACTGCATGACATGTTCACCACTAGGGCCTATCTGACATGAATTCAGCATTCCTGTAGCATACCTCACAGTGCCAAGATGTCTGGACAGAGGCCAGCAAAATGGGCTGGACAAACAGCCTAAGGTAGGGACATGTGTGACACATTAGTGGTATACAGTGTATATAAATTGTGTACACACCCCTATTAAGATGCAAGATGTTCCTGTTACATACATATTAGGAGCACAGCATGTCAGCCCACACCTCTTCCAGCCTTTAATGTGACCCGTGACATGAACAGTTCACTTGTAAAACCAAGCATCTGGACTCGTGTATTGTACCTACAAGGATGGCCACCTGTGAGGGTGGCAGATGTCATATCAGCATGATGTTTCTGTCAGGTATGATACATCCTGCTGCCATATGTGTCAGCACACTCACTGTGGCCTATTTGGCTACAATATCACATACATGGGCATTGTTAAGGCACACAGACCACTTCCGACCACGTATAGGTTGCAAACATCTGGATATTCCAGACACATCTGTACAGAGGACTGTTCAATGGTTTAACTTGCTGCATGTGAGGCAGATGCAGTTACCACATTATATAACGTAATGGCAGCAGGAGGTGGTCACCAGCCATGTATGATATGCACATCAAAATGGTATAAGCAACAAAAGATATGATCCTCACACACACAAACAGTTGGCAGTACTGAGATTAAAACTCTTGCCTATCTAGATATTTCTCCTATAGTGCTACACAGCTATCAGATGAGCCACAGAGCTTATATATTTTCACCTCGTCCAAAGGTACTTCTAAGGTGGATGACATCAACAGTGCTACTAGATTGGGGGTGAGGAGAAGTGTGCAGGGTAGTACACAAGTCAAAAAATGTATAAGCTAGAGAGTACATGATTCACACACACATACACACACACTTTCCAGTATCGGGATTAGAACTCCTGCCTGTCTAGTCCTGTATTCTACAGTGTTACACTGTTATAACGTGTGCTACAGAGCTTACTGAACTTTCACATGGCCAAGGTTGCTGATAACTGCATAGCTGAGGTAAAGTATTACAGGTGGCAGAAAATCTGCTGCCAGTTCCACCCTTACATCATGCTAGTTCTTTCTGTCTTGCACTTCAAGTAGCATTATGGCTTGGCACTTCACCGGGTTATTGTATCAATAAGTGTGGCACACCTGGGATCTGTCAGCAGTATTCATTCATCACAGAAGAAGCCCACGTACATACTAGTTATGTCCCCCCTCCTAACATGATTGAAGGGCAGTTTTCTGTGCTTTCACCCATTAACCTGGTACACTTGTCCATTTTGAGGTGCTGTTGCAACTGCCTCATGTACACAGACAACCATCCCCTCTAAACTCCAAACAATTAGACCTGTGAGAGTTACCCGTATATCACCCACTGTGGACATATGCACTCTCCAGCAAAGACTGGACTAGCAGGTCAAGAGGATAAGATCAACACTTGCACCACACCATGTGGAATACATAGCTCACCATGACACCCACCCTCACAGTGGCACTCAATGGACATTTACCCAAGTAGCACAGACCAGCAAGACAGATACCCACTCTGAGACCAAGACATGGCACATGCCAAGGGACACATATTTAGCCTACATAGTGTGCCCCTCAACCTAAGCTCCTAAGGCTAACCACCTTGCACAATACAGTGATCATGGGTAACTCAGTACTGAGGCACACACATATCCCACTCACTAAGTTGAATATGGAGCAGGTAACTGCCAAATATCTATCACATGCCAGCATCCAACACATGACTCAGCCAGTCATAGCACTCCACAACAACTACAAGTATCACTCTGTATCCATGTGGATGTGAATGACTTGGGACACACCTCCCTAAACTACATGACAAGAGACATGGTTGAACTCTCTTATGTGGTCCAGGCAGGTGTGGCAGTAGCACTCAGCAGTGTACCGGACTAGTATCCCAGCATACTGCATTGGAGATACCTCTGGTACAACTGCCTTGGGGTAATAGTGCAGTCCAGACCATAGCCTGCTATGGGTCCACATCTATGTCCCTAGACTGTCAATGCACATTTCTCAACACCCTGACATCTGTGATGGTTAAACACAACACTGACATAGTATGAGATTTCAACTACCCCTCAATCACCTAGGGAAAGTAGCCAAGCACTAGTACAGTGGCCCAACACTTCCTGGGATTCATCATTTCCAATGCCCTGGATGGGCTCATACTGACCCCTGGTAGAGGATGCAATAACCTTGACCTGTGTTGATTACTTTCATATGGGACTGTTGCTCATCCACAGTTGTCAATCCCTGTATGGTGAGAGCCACACAGGCTGTAATCAACATGGAACTCAACATGTCAGCCACCCCCTGACAAAGGTAACCACCTTGCAAAACCTCTCCAAAGCTGACTTTGCAGCCATGAAAACAGGGGTGGATGACTTCCTGCACCCATGGCAATGGGAAATAGCTGCATGATTGTGGAATCATACACATATGCACTGTACAAACAGATACATGAATGTATGGTACTAGCCAGATCCAATAGAACCCAGACATTGTCCTCCAAACACTGGGAGAAGATGTGATGGTCTCCTGCCATTACTAAAGTGTACAACAGAAGGAGGATACTGTTGCAGAGAAAGGTGGTGTCCCATGACTGTTGAACTCCCTTATTAGCCTCAAACACAACTTGGAATCCCTCATGGTATTCCCTATGGGCATCTATGATGGCAGATATGCAGCAGACACTGACAAGAATCACAACAGCTTTTGATAGTTACATCAACAACCTCCACAGCATTAAACACAAGTGCTGTGAGTTACTGCACAATGCTAATACCTATCCTAAGGCAACAAATATTGGCCACAGTCTTGGCAACACATTCAGTGCCAGCTTTACCCCGTCTCCCCCCACAAGTGAAGTGCTGAGAGAATGTGTTCTCACATGCCGTATCCTGTTTCTGTTCTAAGCCTCTGTGTGTCACCAAAATGTGGCCCTGCAGCAAGACCAAGGGTTATGGCAGTGTGGTAACACATCCACCATGTCTTAGACAGGGTACAGCTGTATCTGCATGGATTTACCAGGTCTGTAACACAGTGATTGCATAGAAGGATTCCTGACTACTGTGGTGATGTGATTATCAAAGGAGAGACTACTGTCCACCTGTGTCCCAAGGTCTCACACTTTTGGTGTTAAGTAGACTACTTCCTATGTGGTAGTTCATGGGTACTGAGTTTTTACCAAAAGGAATGACAATGCACTTTGTGGCATTGAGCTTGAGGCCATGGCTTTGACACCAGGCATCTGTCTCAGCAAGGCCCTTTTGTAGGATGTCCACATCTTTTGGAGTTTCGATTATGGCTCCTAGTTTGCAGTCATCTGCAAACTTAGTTAGCCAAAGGCCTTCCATGTTGGCTTGTACTTCAGAGAAGTAGATACCAAACAGGAGGTGACCCAGGACTGAACCCTGTGGTACTCCACTTGTCAATGGTCTGAAGCTGAATTTGGAGTCTGCTACTTTCACAGTGTGGGTTCTGTCAGTTAGCCAGTTGGCAACCTATCTTGTGACATAGGGATTTATACCTAGTTTAGTGAGTTTATCATAATTCCAGAGTGGGGGATGGTGTCAAAAGCCTTGGCGAGATCTAGATAGGCTGTGTGAACCACCTTACCCTCATCTACGGCTTTGGTGACTGCTTCAAAGAAGTCTATCAGGTTTAGGAGACATGATCTGCCTTTTACAAACCTGAACTGGGTGGGGTCCTGAGTTTGGAGATTACGAATGTCATTGTTTACATTGGGGCATATACTAGCTCATCAATATAATAATTAAGCAAAACCTTCCCCCAATGGATCCTGTTATTTACACAATCACACCAACATCCACACAGGATACTGATGGCAGACAGAAACACTCACACACACTTGCCAGGACTGAGTTTTAAACCCCTACCTATTTATGTATTGCTACTACAGTGCTACATATTTATCACACATGCCATGGAGCTTATTAGATGGATGTTGTCCCAAGGTACTTCTAAGGTGAGGAACATCACTGGCCCTTATAAAAACTGGCATTGGGTGATGTAGTTGGTGAGAGATTAATTTGCCAGGAGTGAGGTTCAACCCTCTATCTAACTATGTTTTCAGACCTTTATGTTACGTACTTACCACATGCACTACTGACCTTACATGGTTTAGGGTTGCCAACAGGTACTTCTAAGCTGAATGATATCTGCAGGTCTGCTAAAGTAGGGCACTGAGAAGTGTACTGGGTATAAATGGAGCCAAAATCTTGAAGGTGCAAACACATATATACAGACACACTATCACTTGCCAGGAAGAAGATTCAAACCCCTATCTATGTCGTTACTACTACTACATTGTTATTCATTTATCACACGTGCCACAGTGCCTATAGGTAGTGTCCAAACATACCACTAAGGTGAGTGATATCAGCAACCATTGCAAAGTATTACACTTTGAAATGTAATGGCTGTGTATGGACACAAAATACTTCAACCTGCAGATTTACACACACACTCACACAAACACACTTTTGGTGGTTCTGAGATTAGAACTCCTACCTAAGTACTGTTTTGCACTACAGTATCACACAGTTATCCTGAGCACCATATAGCTTATATGGTGGAGAGCTGTCCACAGGTATCTTTGAAGGTGAGTGACATCAGCAGCAGTGCTAAAGGATGGGTAAGGGAAGTGTAGTGAATGTGAATGGCCTCAAAATCATGTCTTTACAAAGACACACACACACTATCTCACACAAACACACACATTTCACAGTTACCAGGACCGGGATTAGAACTCCTACCTAACTAGCTTTCTACACTATAGTATTATGCAGTTATTGCAACCACCAGAGAGCTTATATGATGGAGAGTTTTCCAAAAGTATCTTTGAAGGTGGGTGACAGCAGCAGCAGTGCCAAAGGAGGGGTAAGGGAAGTGTAGTCAAAATCATGTCTCTACAAAGACACACACTCTTACACAAACACACACATTTTCATAGCTGCTAGGACCGGGACTACAACTCCTACCTAACTAGCTTGCTACACTATAGTATTACACAGTTATCGCAAGTGCCACAGAGCTTATATGTTGGAGAGCTGTCCAAAGGTATCTTTGAAGGTGAGTGACATCAGCAGCAGTGCTAAAGGAGGGGTAAGTGAAGTGTAGTTAGTGTGAATGGCTTCAAAGTCATGTCTCTACAAAGACACACACACTGTCTCACACAAACATGCATTTTTATAGTTGCCAGGAGTGGGATTAGAATTCCTACCTATCTAGTTTGCTACACTATAGTATTATGCAGTTATCGCAAGTACCACAGAAGTCATATGTTAAAGAGCTGTCCAAAGGTATCTCTGAAGGTGAGTGACATCAGCAGCAGTGCTAAAGGAGGGGTTAGGAAGGAGTCGTGTATGTGAATGGCCTCAAAGTCATTCATCTAGAAACACACACACTCACACACAACTTTACATTTGACAGGACTGAGATTACAACTGTTACATGAGTACTTATTTGTACTATAGTGTTACACAGTTATCACAAGCACCACTGAGACTATAGGGCTGAGGGCTAACAAAAGGAATTTCTACAGTGAATGACATCAGCACATCATGTGATACAGGCCAATGGGATGTGTACTGGGTGGGAAAGGCTTCATAATGGGATTCTCTCTGTCGCTGTCTGTCAATCTCTTCTTCCCCATGTCTCTGTGTGTGCATGTTTGACATATTATATTATGTTGTCCTTAGATATGTGTGTGTATTCCCATCCAGTGTGTGTATGTGTGTGTGTGTGTGTGTGTGTGTGTGTGTGTGTGTGTGTGTGTGTGTGTGTGTGTGTGTGTCTTTGTGTGTGTGAAGTATCAATGGCATACAATTTGGTGTGTGTGCACAGACATCTGTGAATAACAGCTATCTATAGTCCACTGTGTTGTCAGACATGGGCTTAATTTCTCTAAGTGTAGGAGCATGCCCAGTATGACCTTCTATATTGAGTGTGTGCATCCATTCCAGGGAGAGTTGGACTCCAGTTCAGGGTTTTGTGGGATACAGCTACACCTAGCAACCTGTTTCTGCTAGATATCTGTAGATAGGTTACCAATGTGATGACACAATGGGTGTAACATACGGGGGATACTGTAACTATTGCTGTCTGTGCTGCTTGTGTAACATGGTTGATTGTAGCATAGATTTTCTCACATATGTATTGTTTTACTGTGATATATCATGTCATCAACTACTGACAGATATCAGTCTTTGCTCATAGCTTTTTACCAAGGAAATACAAGATGAATGAAGCTGAGACCAATATTTTGAGGCATATAGACTACACATTCTGGCACACTCCTGCCATTGTAGACGGGTAGCTACAGACAAAAGACTGCTGATTATGTGTAAAAAGGGATTGGTCCAGCACCTTGGTAGTATGCTAGTTGGGGATCCCCTTCTTGTGCTTTTCTCAACTTAACGGAATGGCCATATCCTGCTGAGGCCATACCTCTCAGCTGTACAGATACACCCAGGTTATCCAGAGGCAGAACTCATATATCTGATCAGTTTACCTTCACATTGTGGTTTACAAGCAGTTTTGTGGCTATTCATTCATGGGTTTGCAGTCAGGGGGTAGTATGGGCAGACATTAGAGTTCACACAGTCCATGACATCCATGCTTCTACACCCCCCCATCTGTTATTCTCTCCTCTTCCTAACATTATGAAAGCAATATCTCAGAGGTATACCTATAGTTGGGCCTTTATTCCAGTAGTATTTATGGCCTAGTCCACAGTTCTTGCAGTAGGACATGGGGAGGCATGCTACTGGCATTTGTCAGCATGGTCTTACATTTGTTTTCTGTTTACTGTGTTAGGTTGTTAGGTATGACCTCCTGACATTCCATACATTGGCACTATGGGTTAGGCTTGGGCCTTTTTCAGAGGACTGTAGGCCATTTGAGAGTTCTGCAGGCCATCTGTAGCAGACCAGTGCATTCTGTCACTCATGTTCCCAGGCTGCAAGCCAGTGGATTATCCTGTGGTGACAGTGGTAAGTGGTTGAGGTGTTCCTGTCAATCCTAACTGTTCTTACTGATCCATGAATCTGGATGTGGTCAAGTTGCTGCTTACAGCTAGAGGCACACCTGCATGGGACACCAATTCAGCATGCAGCATCATGTATGCATTCCCATACAGAGCTGGGTTCATGCTGTACTCATTCCCTACAGCAAGGATATGACCTGTGATACACCTGTGGCGGGGTGAGCTGAGTGCATGTGTGTTATGGAAGCTACTGGTACATGAATCACATATATACCTGGGACATTCCCCTTATGCTGGCTTGTGTGTGGACATGGGCAGCCTGTCATTACTTTATGAATGTGCCTTTTGTGGTCTGCCAGTGATTGGCCAGACTACCAGTATTCCATACTAGAGGGACAACTAATGTGATGCTAACCTCTATGTATAATTCCAAAGTTGTGCACAGTTGACAGTTATTTTATATGCAATCTGTGTAGGTTACTTCCACCTGTGTACTGTTTATATGTATGGACCCCCATTCATGGTGTGTCCAGCTTTCTGACCATGACAGATATTGACATCTGGACAGTGAGTATGTACAACTGCTGATATGGGTGTAGCTGAGAAGCAGTGTTGTTGGTCCTGCAGTTGTTGGAACATGGCCCTGTTGACAACTGTCCTGTACCTAGGCCACTGAGACACAACCATCCAGCCCCACATACTGACCACTTTCAGGGAATATTAAACACACAACAAACTTACCACACTGACCCCTACATATTGTACACATGCAATAATTAGATTGGGGCAGATCTGACAATCTGTGCTCCAGTGATATTACTCCTCAAACTTACATGTTACTGCATTTCTACATGGGATTGTGGGGGGGGGTGCACACCTGAAGACTTTAAACATTTGCAATGACTGTACTGGTATTTTGGTTACTCTATTGGCTTCCATTTCATATTGTTTTGTGACATATCATGCAGAAAGGAGGCATATCAGTAGAGTACACATGTTAGATTTTAATGGCATAAATTTCAGTTTCAGACTTCTTACCCTTCAGAACTAAAGTGCAATGGCCAGACCTGTTGTAGTATATATGTGTAGGTCTGGAGGTCTGGAGGGGGGCTGTTTACCATTGCCATCATTTGGGGGCCTTAACCCATCCTTTCTTTATGGTCATCTACACCTGTCCTGCTGGGTGAAGCTGGTGGTGGGTATGTGACCCTCACTGACATCCATGTGTGTGACCTATCGACACCCACAGTTATTTGGGCCATCACATGTACTGCTGTGGGGGGTTTCACTTTGTGTAGTACTGCCTAGTCTGTTGACACCAGTATTTGTTATGGATTTCCTGCTGTCCCATATAGCTGTCAGCTGTCTGCTGCTGTCCCATTCAGCCATCCAATTCCCTTGCATGCTTGCATCCATACCATGCATACAACTATCAGAAGATACTACTCCATTCAGGAATTGATATGAAGGGTGACATACCTTAATGCTGGGCCAATATTGAGGACAATGCTGGAGGGCTGACTATGTTGGATGCACATAGTACACTCCCTATACATAGTAAAGCACAGGTAGTGTCATGTTTGGCATCCCTTTTACTGTATGTGCAAGTCGGAGAGAGGTATCACTCCCTGGGTCCCTACAGTGTCAGTGTGTGCTATGTGTTGCCTCTTTTCCAGGCCATACTGGGCATGACTCCTTCTGCCTACAGGGGCAGGCTCAGGAAGTTCCTCCTCCGAGTCCCTCTGTGCCTGTGCTGGCCTTAGCAATGGTGCAGGTCTGTGTGGCCCTGCCCATGCTATTTTTGCTGCAGCTGTTTCTGCAGGATCATACTGTGTAGCATTGCACATACTATGAATGTTTGTGTACATGTAGCTGGAGAGTACTGCAAGGCTCCACCAGATATGTCAAGGCAGAGGAACCATGACTTGAGCATCCCAAACACATGTTCTACAATGATCCTGGTTTGTGTGTGTGCCTCATTATGGTGCTCTTGTTCAGGTGTGTGTGCATTTCTGATGGGTGTCATCAGCCACGGCTCCACTACATAGCCAGCATCCCCCACTAGATGGCCATATGGGATGTGCCCCCTGGTAAACCTCTGATACAGCTGTGAGCAATGCCAGATGTGGGAGTCATGATAACTTCCAGGGCTGCCAGCACATACATTTATAATAATGCCCTGGGCATCGCACATGACCTGGCAGTTGATGGAGGGGAAGCCCTTTTGGTTTATGTAGACCCTGCCCTGCTCGCCGGGTGGTGCTTTGATGTGGATGTGCATGCAGTCCATAGCACCAACTACCTCATGATATTCTGCTGTACGGTGGAAGAGATTCATACTTCTGGTCAACACTTCATGGGTGTTGGGAAACTATATGTGCTCATTGGCATGTGGTGTCATTGCATCCAGGAACTGGTGGAGTACCCTGGATACTGATGTCTGTGAGACCCCCATGATATCCCCAGTTGGTCTTTGGAAGGTACCTGTGGCTAGTATTCTTAAGCCTACACATACCTTGGTATCCACTGGGATGGGTTCCTCTCTGTTGGTTCTGTGTGTGAGGCGGGGATGGCACAGCTGGACAATTTGCTCTAGAATGTCCCTGTCCACCTTATAGTGCTCTACTATCTCCAACTCATGTAGGCCCTGGTAGATTACCCTGGGTCTGTACACTCTTCTCCTCCTCCTCATTGTGGGTTGGTTGTCAGCATTCCCACTGTGGGTCGGTTGTCAACATTCTCCTCCTCACCACCCTCAGTCTCTTGCACATATTGATGGATTAAAGCAGCAGCCTCTAACATTTTTAATTAGTTTTGCCAGTTAAAAATCCCCTGTCTGTGTACACCAGTGGTGTAGAGTTTGTGGGAAGAAACAGTCTGAAAGGTGTTTGCATAGTTTATAGTAGTGTGCTGTGCTGCTGCACGTGTAATTGGCTGATTCTTATACATTCCACCTGCCAGCTATGCTAGTTCTCCTTAATTGCCTTCCTACTGCTGTTTCCCCTTCCCAGTTCCTCCCTATTTAAGTCCCGAGGTGTGCCTCACATACCCAGTGCTGAAATGTAAACAGTGCTGCCATTTCCTGTTTTTTTTTTTGTTTTTTTTTGTTTAAAACCCAGTGTGCAGTGTACACACCCGTTTAGGTTATGTACACAGTGCTCAGGCACATCTGACACACCCCTTTCCTTAACTGTGCTTAGCTAAGAACAAACATGGGCTACAGAGCTCCAATGAGCTTACAGCAAGCATGACACAGCCCCTTATGAAGTCATCCAGCTCTTAGACTTGCACTGTTGCATTGCTGTACCTACACGGTTAGGTACAAGCTGACACTTTGAAGAACTATGTCATTCAGTATAACTCCCCCCATTTGCATACCCCAGTGTGTAGGTCATTAGTTACTGCACTAAAACGGGCCCTTTCCCCTTGACAACCAGTGCTCCCTGGTATTGTTTACATTCTGTATGCTATTGACTATAATGGCAAAATGCAGATTTAACTTAAAATTGAGTTTTCTCATTTTTCTTTTTTTTATTTTCGGCACGATCCCATTTGCGCCCCACTGCCCTATGCTTAAACGGCCATGATTGGCCAAAAATAAAGTTTAATTTTCATATTAATTAATCCCTTTTTAATGCCAATGGCCTTATATTGGCCATTGGCATGTCTAATGTACATAATACATGCTTTTTCATGAGCTGTCATGCCTCCGTTTTGTCAGTTGCAGAAATGTATTATTTTCCGAATACATTTCTGTACTGACACTGTCCTAGCATGGAGACCTGGCAGCTTGTTGAATTGCTAAATCACCTCATTTGCATGGTTTTCAGTAGCAAATGAGGTGATTTGCATGTTTGCCGGTTTTCCGTGTGGAACAGTGTAGGGCTGCTCATGCAAGTGAAAACGGCACTATCCTGAATCACTCGGTGGCCATTTTCTGTGCAGGATCCCTTACACTGTTTTTGCACAGAAAATCGGCCTTCATGAATCCTGGGGTCTGTTTTTCACAAAAGCACATTTTCAAATAAATATACTTTCGGAAAAACGGGGTTGCGAAATATGTATATATGGAGCCCTATTAGTTGATTGGTTGATCGAGTTTTCATATGATCAAGTTTTTGAAAACTCGAAGCTTTGGAATGGAGATTGCGGTACAGTAAGGATCGAGAAATTTTCTTCACTGTAGTGCAATCTCAGAGTTGGTGTATACAATTTGCAGGGGGTATTGGGATGCAGAGGGGCTTGCCCCCTGCATAAACCAAAAAAAAAGCAGATTTCTGTGTTATGTTTGTTTTTTTTTTTTGTTTGTGTTTTGATATTTGAGTTTTATAAAACTTAATCATATGGTCTCATCCATTTGAATGTCGATTTTCTGAAAACTCTATCATCTGACAGTGCCATATATACTATATATATATATATATATATATATATATATATATATATATATATATATATATATATATACATATATATCTGTGTGTGTAAAAATGCAGTACAGCTCAGTATAAGTCCTTTTTAGTTCTTATTAAACAGTAGTCAAAAAGCAGCCATACTGCAGTTTCATAATTTGTATTTTAAGGAACAGAAGCATAGATGTAGTGCAGCTAATTAAATTATGCTATACTATGGATCCATTAGAATGTGAAGCATTCTGCAAAATTAATGAACTTTATGAATATGTACAACACACCTGCAAGTACAACTGAATCATTAAGAAACATACCCCTGGAAAGTTCATGAGTTTCAAAATTAGCCTAGGAAGGAACACTGTAAACATTTGTCTTAAGTATCATTTGCACCCAACTCAATAAGGGTAATTTGCATGGAATGTTTCTGAACTGCATGAGCATGCATCAGCATCAACTAGCTTATCATGATGTAAGTATCTGTAGTCTGGCACATATGAGAAATAACCAATGTTAGTCAAGCTTTAGATGTGTGCCTATGAAGTTTACGCACTACAGTGTATCAAATTTAAAAAGTAACTTTGGGGTGTTCCAATTCATTCTATCTCCATCTGCAAATTGAGTAGAACCTCAGTGAGCTTTGTATATTACTGCATTTATAACTACTGATCTGAAGGACAATGTCAATGGAGAGATGACAAAGGTGCATTTGAGCACCTAACTAGATAGACCAGGAGGCTCTGTACCTTCTTCATAATATACATTTCACATGAAGGTAGAATGTGAGCACATCAGTGGACCTTCATGATGATTGCATAAAATATTTTATTAAGATTTTGAAAATTATTACAAATATGACATTTGAAATATAATATATGAATAATATAAATCATATTTTAAAGAAATAATTAAAGTATAACTATTTACAATATGTACAGGTATGTACAATATGATATGTTTCATTCCCAAAGAAATTAATATAATTATAAATGTTTTTAGTGTTTGTGTGATCATTTGCCAACACATTTGCATATTATATTTTATTACTTCGTATACTTAGCAATAATCAATCCCTTGATTCTCAGCCTTAACTTATTTTTATTAAGTTATTTGGAAATTTATAGCAAACACAAGAAACCCTCCTTTTCTTATTGTATAATCTGTTCAAATTATAATTCCGTCATACTGGAAATTTATTTTTGGAATTTGCTGCACTATAGCAAATTGTTCCAAGTACACTGTTATACAATATGGATTCTATATTATCATAACCCCCACTAATTGACTCTGCTATCTCTACCCAATCCTAACATAGCAAATTATTCTTTAATTGGTTATAATCAGGCTTAATTATAATGTTTGGTTCATACTCTTTTTTTTCCCAAATATTTTTTTTTTTATTTTCAATTAAAATAACATTTACATAATATCTTTAAATGTCATTTTAAACAACTATATACAATATTTACAATAGTCTGACTTTCAATTATATACACTGTATGTTATTAAATATAGAATTAAGAGATCAGTTATCAGAGATACAATATTGATTATTGCAGAGTGTCCAACAAAGATATAACTTTCTTCTAAGTATTATTTACCAATGGCCTGGGATAGATTTGTAGTTCCTTGATTTTTATTTCCATCAATGCAGTTGTCTTCAGTAAAGTGTAGACTTCTTTCAAGGTCAGGGGTGTATTTGAATTCCACCTTCTGGTTACACATTTCCTAGATATAGCAAGTAACAAAAACATATTTGTCTTATTCGGGTAGGGACCTTCATTTACATTTAGAATTATCAATACTTTAGTTAAGGTAAAGGATTCATTAAATAAAGCTTGTGAAAATGATTGATTCCATTCCAATATGATTTAATTTTATTACATTCATAAAAAATATGAATCCAGTCTGCTTTATTTGACTTTTCACACCTCCAGCAAAAAACATTTGTAGTAGTACTGATCTTTTTAATTCTATCTGGTGTTAAAAATGCTCTATGTAAGTATTTCCAGTTAAATATTTCCAGTACTGTGTGTTAGAGGTGTAATTAATTGATAGTAAGATGTTAGTTTTAATTTCTTCTGTTAACTGCAATGACAGACCTTTTGTTAAGAACTGCCGGTATGATGGTTTGGGAATTGTTTTATATTTTATTAACTCTTTATATAGATTTGAAATGGAATTTTTCTTTTCACAAGTATTATATATAAATTCATACAGACAATTTATTAGATTTGGAATATCTTTAAATGAGGAATTATTAATTAATCTGCATAAATCTTTAGTGTACATTAGAATGGTTTATAAGGTTAGCCAGTCCTGTGTTGGAGTATTGTAAGCAGTTATTATCATATGTATATCTAAAACATTTAATTTATTTACACATTGAAACCAGCATAAGAATCCATTTTGTTCCCAGGAGGTTATTTTTCCCTATATGTTTTGCGAGGAAAGTTCTTAGTGATGGTAAATGAGGTTAAAAGGTCAAACCAAAGTTTTAGATCTATATTTGCATTGATAAGTTTCCTAAAGGAATTGATGTAATGATTAATCACTGTTGTTTCAGAAGGTTTTGTTATATTATATTGTATACTTATGCATAGTGTGTACCAGCGTTTGTTTGATTTGTCTGCTATTATTTTTTTTTAACAGATTAAATTCATATGTTAATATAGCCATTGTTAATTCTTTCCAGTTGGCAAAATAATTAGGGTTTATCCAGTCTATTGTAGTTTTAAGCACAGATGCTTTTATACATGTTTTTATTTCTGGGAAGATCAATCCTCCTTGTTTCCAGGGTCTAATGTGATGAGTTAGAGCAACTATATTCTTTTTGGGATACCATAATAATTTTATTAAACATGAGTTTATTTCTTTAAGAATGCATATTTCAGGAATTAACTGTATTGCTAATGCTACATATAGTATTTTTGGCAATAAGACCATTTTTATTGATTGCAATCTGTCTTCAAAAGTTAATATACTTTTGTTCCACTTTTATATATATATATATAT
The DNA here is from genome assembly GCF_019279795.1 of Protopterus annectens. NCBI lineage: Eukaryota > Metazoa > Chordata > Ceratodontiformes > Protopteridae > Protopterus > Protopterus annectens. The sequence goes on from NC_056732.1 coordinate 822,444,859, forward strand.
ATATATATATATATATATATATATATATATATATTGTTTCAATAATGTTTTTATAATGTATTAATATTGTTTCATTTATATTTTTGCATAACGCTATTCCAAAATAATTTAGCGTAAGTTCTTGTTTTCCTATGATGTAGTTATCTGTAACTTGTAGTTCTTTTTTCTTATTTAAAAATAGAATTTTTGATTTTGATCTATTAAAGTGTAGACCTGAAATTTTATAAAATTTCTCCATTACTTCTTCTATCTCTCCTAATGACTCTCTGGAGTTTGACAGGGTTAATAAAATGTCATCGGCAAAAAGCATTATTTTAGATATGTACTGGTCATAGACTTCTATTCCTTTTATTCTTGGATTATTGCATATTATTTCTGCAAGTATTTCTATAGCCAAAGCAAATAAAATAGGAGAAAGGAGGCATCCTTGTTTAGTACCTTTTGTTATATGGATAGATTCTGAGGTGAAAGGACCTAATTTAATGTAGGTTAAGTTATTAATATATACGTTTTTTAGTAATAAGATGAAGGGAGGAAGAAATTTAAATAATTGCTAAAGTTTTAAAAAGATATTCCCAATTGAGGGAATCAAAGGCTTTTTCTATGTCTAATCTGATTAAAGGTGTTTCTCTATCTTCTTTATTCACATAATCTATAAGAGTAAGTATTCTTTTAATATTATCATGTGTGTGCCTGTTATATAAAAATCTAGTTTGATCATTATTAATTGTCTTTGAAAGTGGGATTTTCATTCTGTTAGCTAGTATTGACATGAATATTTTGTAATCATTATTCAGTAATGATATAGGTCTGCATGAGGTGCAAAGGTCTGATAGTTTATTATCTTTTAGAATTGGTGTGATGAGAGAATATTTCCATGAGGGTGGTATTTTTGCTTCTGACTGGACGTTTAGTAAAGTTTTATGAAAAAGGGAGATTACTGTTGAAGGGAAGAGTTTGTAAATTTCCGTAATTATACCATCTATCCCTGGTGCTTTGTTAGATTTACTTTCTTTTATCTTGTCAACAATTTCTTTGTAGGATATCGGTTTTTATAGGTCTAATTTTAAGTTTTCGGGAATTTTTTTATATATTGATAAGGTTTGTATCTAAGTTTATTTGGTTGGTATCTAAATCTTCTTTTTTGAAGTGTTCCAAATAATGGAACTGAAATGCTTCAAGGATGTCTCCTATATCTGATACTTTTTTCCTTTCTTTTCATGATATATACTACTAATGTTATTTGCTTTAGATTGTATTTTAATTCTTGTAGATAACTTATGTAGATATCTGGGAGAGGTGGCTAATGAGTTTATTTTTAATTTTTCCAAGGCTAGACAAGTTTTGTGTGTTAGAATTTCTTCATATTTTTTATTTAATTCCTCTATTTCTTTTTTGACTTCTGGACAATTCTGATTTTTTTTTAGATTTTGCTGTCAAGAGTCTGGTTTGCAAGTCTAATGATTCATATTCCCACTCTCTAACTTTGTTTTTGTGCCAGCTAAGGGTCTTACCAAATAAATACACTTTTAATGAGTCCCAAACTGTGACTCTACTGATTTCTGTTGTATTATTAATTTCAAGAAATAATTGTAGTTCTGACAACACCCAGGGTCTGAATTCTTTAATTTTCGTGATATAAAATGGAATTCTAGTTGAACTGGATCAAAGGTTTAAACTATATTTGGAGCTTCATTATCAGAGAGTCATGATCTGAGAAGGGGCATGGAACTATTGAGAAATTAAGGATTTTTGTTGTAAATCTTGAACTACGAATAATTAGTTTATTCTGGTTTGTGTTCCAAATCTGTGGTCTTTATGGGAAAATAATAAGGATTTATCATCTTTTACTTTAAAATTGTCAATTAAAGGAAATGAATCAATCCATTTTTTTAGGATTTTGAAATAGTTGCTATGCAAAAATACTTCTTGGTGGTTTTAGAAGCTTGTAAGGTACAATTAAAGACTCCTCCCAGTACAAGATTTGATTTATAATTGTTGTAAATAAAATCTAGGTGTTTTTTAAGTGTTCCTGTTCCAATTCCCGGGAACCACTATAGATTAGCTATGGTCCATATTCTGTTATTAAATTTAATTATAACAAATGCTAGTAGACCTTCTTTGTCTTCATATTTATAAATAACTTTTGGAGTAATTATGTTTTTCTTCCACAGAATTGATACTCTTTTTGTCTTTGTTCTATAGGAGGATTGAGCTAAGACTGTATAGTCCTTAGGGCTCCAAATAAAGCTATCATTAGTCTTAAAATGCATTTCCTGGAGAAATACTACTTGTGCCTTATTTAGATTTAAACATTTTACTAAGTTTGATATTTTATTTGCATTATTTAAGCCATTAGTGTTTAATGATAAGAATGTTAAATCCATTTCAAGTTATTGTTGGAAGAAACTTTTTGCTTCTTTTTTATTTTGATTATAGTAGTTATACCATATTCTCTGATAACATTGGATGTTATTTTTATGTGTGTAAACTTGTGAGTGTAATTTAATGTTCTTTCTTCTTTAAATATAAGTAGGGTAAAATTCTGGTCAGGCTTTAAAAAGTACTTCTACAAAACATTAATTTTAAAGTATCAAATACAAGTAAATATGAATTTCCCATTAAACATGGAATGAAAGTCATTCCTAATACAACAGATAAAGATAGATCTATTGGATTATCACTCATACCTTTAACCAACAATATCAACTGAGCTCCATATGTTAAATTATTATATGGAGAATTTTCTTAAAAGAGATATGAAATTCTATATTCTGTTATTGTTCTATAGTATTTCATATATCAGGATAAAATGTTAGTGTAAACAATTATTATGTTGACTTAGAAAATATCCAGTATTTTGTTACTCTTAAGAGATCCCAAACATGTCAGATATGTCAATTTGGATAAATTAAATGCAACAGAGGAGCATATACTAAATAAGTAAATGATAAATAGATTGTTACTAAAATAATTTGACTAAAAAAGACTCTAGAGGAGACAATGAGTGATTATCAATGAAATATGAATTTACTGTAGATGTGCTGTCTTCCTTTACTTTCCCACTCTTCAGCTCACCAACTTCAACTTACACTTATGAAAAGACATAGCTTATCAGTGGTGTCCTGACTCAGAGTAGAGGCACCCTACATTCTAGTGTGCAGTGCTTTCACATATTTATAGATTTACAAAGCAAAGTCTAAGAATGAACTATGATCACCCTGACAATTTCCATCCTGCATAGGGCATCTCTTGCTTCCAGAATGGGTAATCACATCAGGTCTAGAATGAATGTGAAGGTACCTATATGGTAATCAAGACTTTCCTTAGGTAAGTATTAATCAGATAGTATTTAGAGCATCTTAGAGAGTTCTCAGGGCAGTTAGAATACTCTTAAGCCTCTCCTCCCTTGACCAAAAACAGAGATTTCCCTTCCCTTTCTTTCCCTTGTTTTAAATCAGTACTAATAAAAGAAATTCAGCATACATAGATAAACAGAAATAACATTCAGTAGTCCATCTTGTACATGACTCGCAATCCATTAAACAAGTCAGTGACTAACATCACTTTAGTAAACATTATAAGACAAATTAGAAATAATTTCCTAGCTCTTTAAAATTTCTGATAAAGCAAAAAGTTAACAATAAGCTATTTTAACTAAAAGTATAAAGCATTTCAATTTGTCCTTGCATGTATACATTTCTACTTATATTGTAGTGTCAATAGCTGTCTTTGACATCTGTACAATACTTCACTTCTTCAAATCATTCCTTTTTCAATTCAGGTTTTGTTTTGTCAAAACGGCAACAATATTTCAAGGGCACAATTAATATTTAGACTGCTGTTTCAAATAAATAACTTGTCAGTTGCCAATTGAGTTAGTTTAGAATGTATAATTAGTGCAAATATAGCGTGTTGCAAAAATAATATATATTTTTTTGTGTGCTCTAGAGACTGTCATATGCAAGTGACATATATAATGTAGCATATATAGAGCAGATAGCTTATGGATTCAGGTTGTTAAAGTAAATGATGCCTATTAATCAGGCAGTTTCATTTAAATTCACAAGGAATTTGGGGACATTTCAGTTGGGTTTCCAGGAATGTGTAGTCCAATGTAAGTAATTGAGTTCACTTTTCCTCATAAACATATGTCACAATTCATTAAACTAAACAGAGTCTATCATCTGTCTAATAATCATTATAAAGACAAAGAATAGTAATTTCCTAGCTCTTCAAACTTTCTGATATCGCAAAATGTTGACAGTAAGCTATTTTAACTGGAAGACTAAAACATTTCCATACTTCCTTGTGAATATATATATTTACTTTTACTGTAGTGTCAAGAACTGTCTTTGAAATTTATGCATTACTTCACTTCTTTCAAGTCATTCATTTTACAGTTCAGATTATATTTTCTCAAAATGTCAATAGCATTTCAAGGGTACATTTAATATTTAAACCGATATTTTAAATGAATAGCTATCAGTTACCAAGTGAGTTTATACAGAGTATGAGGTAACTGCAAACATACATGTTGCAAAAGGTAGTATGTATCTTTTCATATGCTCTAGAGACTGATAATATCAAGTAACATATAAAATGTAACTTTTACAGTGCAGACAGCTTGTAAAATCAGCATGTTAAAGTGAGTAATACTTTTTTAATCAACCAGCTACATTTCAGTGCACATGTAGTTTGGGAACATTTCAGTTGTGTTTCCAGGAATATGTAATCCTATGAGGATAAATCATCATAAAATATTTACAAATAATCTTATTATGTATTTATTTTACCTTGTTTAGGTTGTTTTTCATTTTAATAACTAAACATTACTTTTTCTTATTATTTTTTATCTGTGAGGCTAAATGCACTTCGCAGATTCACAGTGTCCATAGAAACTGCAGCAATTGTTTACTGTTGCTATGGCAATGCAAATAGAATGTGAAGAAAGCTTCACTTCTCCTAACCAACTGTACATTGTCCCTCCTTTTTTATGTATTTGTTAATACTAGAAGGAAATAATTCAAAGGATATATATACATGAATCGAACATTTCAGAGTTAATCACGAACATGTCCCCGATCCCAATAAGCACAACAATGACTATCATTAATCTAATAAATATTGTAATAACAATTAATTTTCACTATTCCAATTAGTCTACCTTAAAACTAGATTATTTTAGACTATTATTTATCTATGTATAGATAGTGAGTTATTAAATATATACAGACTATATTAGTATAGTAAATAGGAGAACATTTAGAAAGGGAGACAAGATGCAGTTAAAATAAATAATGAGAAAAGAGAGAAGAGAGAAAAAAACGAGAAAATTAAGAGAAAATACACATATACTATGTATATTGATTTACAGTATAAATATTTTATGTGCTGCATAACCATCCTTCTGTGAAAGAAAAGTACCCTGTTTTACATACCTGAGGTAATGTGAAAACTCTCATGTGTCATCTATTTTAAAAAATATAGATAAAGATTCCAGTAATTAGTTACCTTTGTTTTAAAATTCCAAGCAGTAAAATTGGTCCTTTAAAGTAATGTTAAAACAATTCATATCATAGTAGATGCTTTGAGAGATTTGGCTGTAACAATATCAGTCTTTTGCTTCTTCTTTTTGACATCTGTCCAGACATGTGTTTCTTTTTCTCTTGAGGGAAGGTGACATCCAATCCATATCTTCTGGTAAAGTAATCACATTATTAGTTTTAATAAATGAAGAGGCTTCCTCTAAGTCAGTAAAAGTCCTCATCTTGTTGGCATACAGTATTCTTATCTTAGCTGGATATGCAAGGTGTGCCTTGATGTTATTTTGTTTCAGAAACTTTATCATTGGCCACACTTTTTTCCTTTGTTCCATTATTCCAGATGAATAGTCGTTATCAAATCTTATCAGGCTCTGTTTACATTTTAGAGGTGCCTTCCTCCAAGCAGATCTTAAAATCAGTTCCTTGTCCAAGTATGAAAGAAATTTGATAATTATTGACCTAGGAGGACAGTTTGAGTTAGTGGCAGGTTTCCCAAGAGCTATGTGTGCCCTTTCAATGCCAAATGAAAGTCCTTCTTTTAAATGTAAAAAGTCAGGGATCCAGATTGATAAAAAGGAAGTAATATCCTCACCTTCTGTGTTTTCAGGTAATCCAAAAATCCTGATGTTATTTCTCCTCTCCCTATTTTCAATGTCATCTACTTTATTAACCAACCAAGTGTTTTGTTTAAGAATCAGTTCTTTCTGTGTTTCCTCTTCCTTAAGTCTGCTTTCTAAGTCATTTAGAGAAACCTCTATTCCTGTTATCCTTGTCTGGTGTTGTTAAAGCATTTCCTTGAGGGTGTCAGCCTGTTTTTGACTGCTTTCTTTAAGATTTTCCTGGTTCTCTTTAAAATCACCCATCTTCAAAGACAACTCCTGCAGGGTAGATGCCATCAGCTGTAGTTCCTTCTTTAAGGCAGCATCCTGGTGAGAATTATTTGAGTTGCTCATTTTAACAAGTGAATATATCTCCAAGCTTTTTGACAGGAAATTATTTGTAAAACTTCACCAAAGTTTCTAATTATGTAAATTAGTCCTTTATCTATAAGATTTTATACTTTGAAGAAAAAAAATAATATTTTTTCCAGTCTTATTTAACTAGTTATATGGAGCTCTAAAATACTGTTGCTTTCAGTTAGCCATTCAGGCTCCACCCCTTGGTTCATACTCTTGATTCACTCTTAGCAACTTATTCAAACAAGAAGGAAAATGACAAGATAATTCTAATGGAAGGGAAATCAGAATATTTTCAATTAAAATCAGATTATCAGTATATAACAAAGCTAAGATATTACTATCTCAAGTCAGTTCCAAAATCAATTATGAAATTCTATGGTACTCAAAACATTTCAGTAAATTTTCTTTCATAATTATTTCAGCCTTCATTTACTTGCCAATCAAGCTCAATAAAATTTCTTTCATAATTATTTCCTCCTTCATTTACTTGCCAATCAATGGTAGGATAGCTAAAGACATTTATCAGTAATAGATTTCTATCATCTACATTTACATTTAATATAGACAAGCAATTATAGTAGTATCTAAATTCATTGTAGGTGTTTGATAAACTGTCAATATTATAGGATCATGCAACAATATTTCATAAGCTTGGACTATTAAACACTTCTTACTCAGCAATAATCTTTACAAGTTTATGAGAAATCGAATTTCTAACCCATAAAGTTACACCTTCACCTCTCTTGCTTATTTGCAAGCATCCACATTTGTTTTGTTCTGATATTTATAAGTCAGATGAATTCCATGTCTCTATAACAGCAGTAAACTCATATCTCTCAGAAAGTGCAGTCAAATATATCTCAATTCCTTTGCCCCCAAGCTTTGGGCATCACAAAGGAAGCATTTTAAATATCTATAAAATGTAGTGATTCTATTGCACAAATGGATCCACTTATGGGAGACTCTAAAACATTTAAACACAATTCCTAAAAAACTCTGACAGAACCTTAGATATGTAGTAAGGTGAATTATATTTCTTGAAAACTTTTTAAAATCATAGGCATAGCTTTCCTAAAGTTTTATTAATTTGATTTTGTAGACAAACAAAGGTGACTCAGCCAATTATTAAATAATTTTCTTTGACATCTGGAAATCTAACCAACACAAGTCAGGAAGGGTTTCCCTTAATGCAGACTCTATATTTAAAGTTTTAAAAGACTCAATTTATCAATAATTAATTTTTTTCTTATTTAATAGTGCATACCTTAAATCATTAGTTCCTCCCTGCAAAATAAATTAAGTATGAGTCGGTTTAACCTAGCTAACCTTGGTAACATATCTAAATAATCAATTAACTTCAACACTGGTAAAGAGGAAACGGTAATGTACTCTTTATTCAATGAAGGTGTTTGATTAGTAATGCATTTTATGTGTGAGGCCCCAGTTACCATTGTTTCAGAATAACAACCTTTTCCACTGGTTCCTGTTATGGAAATAAAATCAGACTATTCACTGAGTTTCTTATTATCTTTATCTCTGCTAATTAGCCCTCCCAAATCTCCTTTTTAACCTTTCTTAAATGTCATCAGAGCAAGTGTTATATGAAATACTGTTAAAGAAGAAGAAATATTTTCCTCCAAACTTTATGTAGTCAAAACAACATCCTGTTTACTAGAATGAATCAAACAGTGATGTTTGCTAGCTTTAACTGAACTATTTTAAGCTTCAGTCTCATTTAATACGGTCTAAGAATTAGGAGATAGATAACCCTCAAAAGGTATAAGGATCTTATGCTTCAAGCCTACCCCTCAACCATCAAAGTATCATTCAAATTATTATTTTCTCTTTGAACTAATATTCTTTTCTTATTCTTCATATCAGTTATACCAGTGTCAATTTTTATAACAAAAGACTCATAAAATGTTCACCAATAAATGAAACTGTATCATAATTTTTCACCACACAGTTTTTTTTAATATTTTGAAACATTAGAACAATCAGATGTGTACAAGTTCTCCATATTCTCTTTATTACAGCATGTTCTAAGTCACCCACACATATTCCTGAAAGAGAGGACATAACCAATGAGTTATCCACAAAAACTTTAGAATTAACCAAATCTTCTTTCCTAGTTTGTTCTCAATGTTCCCTGTTAACTGATAAAACTATCTCATTTTAAATAACAGTTGATGAGCTAAATGCAATTTCTTCTATTTCATTTGCAAATGTGGAAGATTTATTAACATTATTCTTTTTTCTTCACTCCATTAGTATTCTCAGCTTTCTTTTTTCTCTTATTTGGAGTTTTAACTGAGTTAAAAAATAAACTTCCCAGCTCATTTTTTACCTTGATCCTTATTTAGCTTCAGACTGCTCAACCTTGCCTCCCTTGTTCCCATCCTTATTTTCTCAATATCATTACTTTTTGCATCTAAATGTTCTGACTGCCAATTTTAACAAATTCAGAAACAGACTTTAATCCTACTCCATTGCTACATATACATTCAGTTTGTGAATCAAACAATTTAGTATTTAAAATTAAACTTAAATCTTCCATGTTTACAATTAATAGACTTTTGTTCTAAATCAGAATTTATTAACAATACCCATTTTATGCAATTACCCAAATATTTCTGATTAATCAAATCTTCAAGAACATATGAATGTAAAGAATCCATAAAAATCTGTGGTTAACTCTTAATTAAATTTTTATCTATCTACCAAATAAGTAAGTTCTTGTTAACCTATAACTTCTTAAATGCAACATGTGATGATGTGAGGTATTGTCAGCTTTGCCAGGGGAAGTAGGACAGTGGATGTATAACATATGCCAGCACAGCTAGCTGGAATTTCATAAAAAATATATGTTATTTGAATATCAAACTGATTTGTACAGATGCTTGTGTAAAAATGGATTTGTAAAGTCATACCAACAGTGGGTCCTGACTATACTGTAACTGAATTTATATATATATATATATATATATATATATATATATATATATATATATATATATATATATATATAGGTTCTGGCATGTAGCCCATGAGATATTTCCCTACAAGCTACATCACTGAAACCAGAAGGCTGCACCACTTTGCTGTAGAGAGATCCGTCTGAAAAGCACAATCGCTGAAGCTGTGAGTGAGGACTAGAAACATGGAACATTGTGGCAATCCCTTAGGACAGCTACTGTAACTAAGGTTGTTCTTAGATCAGTGCATTTCCCCACTGCCTTTACAATTCCTTTAACAGAGGAATTGTAAAGGCAGTAGGGAAATGTACTGAATTAAGAACAACCCTAGTTATGGTAGCTGTCCTAAGGGATCCCCACAATGTTCCATGTTTCTAGTCCTAGGTCACAGCTGCAGTGATTGTGCTTTCAACTGGATCTCTAAACAACAAAGTGTTGCTGCAGCCTTCTGGTTTCAGCGATGTGGCTAGCAGGGAAATGTCTTGCCGGCTATATGGTGGAATCCTAAATATATGTATATATATATATATATATATATATATATATATATATATATATATGTGTGTGTGTGTGTGTGTGTGTGTGTGTGTGTGTGTGTGTGTGTGTGTGTGTGTGTGTGTGTGTGTGTGTGTGTGTTAACAGAAGATACCGGAAGAGAAGAGGTTAAGCTCAGCTCTGGTTAACTTTGGAAAACAGTAAGAAATTAAATTACCGGGCCTAGGTCATAAAGATGTTATCTCACAGTTCTGAATGAAGCCAGGGATACAATGTCTGTAAGAAGCATGGTTTGTTAGTCTCTGTAGGAGAAGAAGTTTGCAATTGTTTAATGACTTCCAGAAGCTGTACCAGATCTGAGCAATGCTCTTGTGTCTACATTATTGTCATGTAGGTACTAAATTCTGGCAGTTTCTAGCAATGGTGGGGGCTGCATGGGAACCAGAAGTCATATGACCAGATGTATGTGATGTCATTCTGTGCAGAAATAATGTTTTAATATTAACTGAGACTTAAGTCTCAGGGCAGTCTGTTTCTTGGAACCTGACATAAAAGGATCCCTCACCTAGTTCATCTTGCCTTCCTCTATTAAGTAAGTAGGAACAGTAATTCTCTAGATTAGTCAGGAAAATATAGTGAGATTAGTTAAGTACTGTTTTTTCTGTATTTTTGTGAATCTATTCATCTGTTATTTTAATATTTCATGTAGTTGCAACTCTGGTGTTTTTTTGTAAATATATATTTAGTATTTTCATGCTTCTTTCTTATTTATTATTACATATATTTAAACGTTTTATTATGGCTGGTCCTTTAGAGAATATTTTAACCTCTGAGAGTACTCATATCTGTTTGGTGACTCTGTGACCACTCTTGAAAGCCTTACTGCATTGGTCAAAACACCATTTGTATTAATATTAATTTCACTCAGTATAATTGGGTACCCTTGTAAGAGCCTTGGAGTAGCTGGCTTTGGAGTGTCTAGTGAAGGTGTAGCTACCTTATAGTCTGGGCAGAAGGTAACATAGCTAGTAAGTCTGCGCTAGCCTTTCCTAGGTGTGTGTGTGTGTGTGTGTGTGTGTGTGTGTGTGTGTGTGTGTGTGTGTGTGTGTGTGTGTGTGTGTGTGTGTGTGCGTGTGTGTGCGCAAATCAAATTTCAAAGACTGTGTGCGTCAGCTACTTTGAGCAGGGACATGAAGCACCAGTTTCACAGAGAGAGTGGTAGAGGACTTGGCTTGGACACTCAGCTGAGGACTTCACTGTACAGCTGTGCCAGTGAGGACCCTTACTAGGAACCTGGGGAGAGACAGAGGGAGAAACCCAGACCCCAGGCTGAGTGTGTTCCCTGTCTGCTCTTAAGGGAAATTGTGTTTGATACAGAGAGCTGCATCTGGAAATACTGGGTGTATCCATTTATATTCCAAGTGAACATCTCTCTCAAGTGTCAGTGGTGAGGATTCAGGCTTCTTGATTACTGGCCCGGATTTGGGATGTCATACAACAATAGTCAAGCACCACCAAAAAACAGAATATAGTGTCTCCTCAAGAGCAGAACAGTTATAATTCAGTGCACTTTGCCAAATAGGAAAACACACCCCCTATTAAACAGGGCATACTTTCACTGTTGTACAACTAAATAAAAAAATCTGTTTTTTTCATCTGTGTCCTTAAAAGGACATCTAGGCAATAATTTGTAGCACACCAAGCAGAAAATAACATCTGCTCAAGACAGGAGCAGTTATTTATTTATCATTTGTTGACCGGGAAAGTCCGACTAGGTTCCACAGAACCTGTTTTCAGCGGATGCCCGGGGAGAAATGCTCCAGATGCATGTCTTTGGAATGTGGGAGGAAACTGGACTACCCGGAGAAAACCCACGTGAATACAGGGAGAACATGCAAACTCCACACAGAAGGCACCCCAGCCGAGAATCAAACTGGAGAACCTCTTGCTGTGAGGTGACAATGTTAACCACTGCACCACTGTACCGCCCTTATAGTTATAGTTCAGCACACAGCCCCAAATAGATTGACATCCTCTCTGTCAAACAGAACATGCTCTCAGTGATGTAAAATTAAATAAAATATCAAAATCAAAGTTTTTTTTTAACATGTATCCTTTAAAGGACAACAGGGAAGAGTTTATAACATACCAAGCACAACCAAACAGTATAATATAGCATCTGCTCAAGAGAGGAACACTTATGGTTCAGCACACAGCCTCAAATAGGAAGATATGCTCCCCCTCAAAACAGCACATACTTTCAGTGATGTACAACTAAAATAAAATAGCAAAATCAAAAGTTAGCCATCTCTGTTCCTAAAGGAACAGCCAGGGAAGAGTTTATAGCACACCAAATACAACCAAACAAAGAAATATAGTGTATGTTCAACAGAGCAGACAGTCCCAGATACAAATGAACTCTTTCCTATTAAAGACCATGTACTTTTAGTTCTGTACAGCTAAATAAAATAACAAAATAAAAGTTTCTTCACCTGTGTCATTAAAAGGACAACCAGGGAAGAATTCATAGCTCATTAATCACCACCAAACTGCAGCATGTAGAATACAATCAAGATACGCTCAAGATACGGTTGCTACCTTTTGCTGCAGCTAAAACAGGCAGTGGACACCCCCCCCCCCCCTTAGGACCATGATTCATTTCTCCATCCCCTCTCCTTTCCTCAGCCTCTCCACCCAAATCAACACCCATTTTGTGACATAATTTGTAATGTCAGGGAGGTGTGATGGCTTATATTTTCTTGATCTCATCAGGTTACAATGCTGTTCTGTAACAAACACCAATATTCTGCTTGTTTAGTTAAACAGAATACTGGGGTTTATGCAGTTTTTCTCTGAACTACAAGCCATTTTTTCTGATTTCTGGATAGTCAAGAAAAAAATCCAGATAGGTAGCAAGGCTAACTCAAAAGAGGAACAGTAATAGTTCTCCAAACAGCCTAAAATAGGAAGAACCCCCCACCCATTAAACAACACATATTGTGTCAACATTTTGCAGGGATGTGTTATATGCTGCAGATAGAAGGGGAGCATTCACTCCCACTATATCACCATACATAATGTGTGTATATATAAATCTCTCTCTATATATATTTATATATATATATATATATATATATATATATATATATATATATATATGGTCCTAGTTACATAACCAAAATTCCACTCGACTGAATTTCAAATAAATAAGACCAAACGTCCAAAAGACCAGTACAACGAAACATCACTATCCCAAAACACACAACACCGGAACAACACATAAAAGCTAACAAGAACAAAGCAACATAGCCTCAAACATTTATGCAGGGGAGCAAGCCCCCCTGCACCCCCCATGTAGGGGGCTGTGCCCCCCACACCCTCTGCTAATTATATATGCCGACTCCAAGATTGCACTACAGTGATAGAACGGGTATATTTCCCGATCGTCAATGTATTGCGATCTTCATTTAAAACTATGGACACTGTGAAAATATCAAAACAGTACGGTGTGCCATAAGGTACACAAGCACTACATACTGGAAATAAGACCTTCATCTTACTTCTTTCAGTGAAATGAGCTTTGGGATAGTGATGTTTCATTGTACTGGTCTTTCGAACATTTGGTCTCATTTATTTGAAATTCAGTGAAGTGGAATTTTAGCGAAGTAACTAGGACCCATGTATCTATATACATTTGTGTGTGTGTGTGTGTGTGTGTGTGTGTGTGTGTGTGTGTGTGTGTGTGTGTGTGTGTGTGTGTGTGTGTGTGTGTGTGTATGTGTGTACATGTGTGCATATGTATGTTTTTAATTTCTCTCTCTTTAGATAGATAGATAGATAGATAGATAGATAGATAGATAGATAGATAGATAGATAGATATGGGTCTACTTTGATTCACTGAAAACTCTTTTCACTGAATTTCAATTTACCCTCAAAAAATCCGCTGAAATCTCAAATCATTGAAAACTCATTTCACTGAATCACAGTTCACTGAATGTAAGTACTGTTGGCCAAATAAAGCATATATGCCATTTTCCCCACTGTAGTGTGATCCTGGAGTTAGTATACATAGTTGGGGGGGCATAGCCCCCCACCTACGTAGCTTTTATATTTGTGAATCTCATTTTACTGAAAGTTAACAATATAAAACCAAAAGTAGGTGGGGGGCTGTGCCCCCCACAACCCCCTAATTATATATACTAACTCCAGGATCGCACTACAGTGGGGAAAATGGCATATATGTTTTATTTGCCCAACAGTACTTACATTCAGTAAAATGTGATTCAGTGAAATGAGTTTTCAGTGATTTGAACTTTCAGCGATTAGGTGTGAGTGTGTTGAAATTCAGTGAAATGAGTTTTCAGTGAATCAAAGTAGACCTACCTCCCTCTCTCTCTCTCTCTCTATATATATATATATATATATATATATATATATATATATATATATATGGTTCCCTATCAGAAGCCTGAAACACTATAAGCCTGAAAATCAAAATCCTGAAAACTATAGACTGAAAGTTCAAAATCCTGAAAGCCCAAAATCCTGAAACTCAAAATCCTGAAAACACAAAATGGACATACTGACATCATTGTGGCTTTGCTATTGTTAGCCCTGTGGTGTTGGGTCATGCGTTGGGTTCAGGTAAGTGTGCGGATGGTTTTATGTTAGGGTTAGGGGCGGTTTAAGTGAGTTAGGGTTAGGGCGCAGGTTAGGCATGTATGCAATAGTGACAAATATTGGGGTTGGGGCAGTTTAAGTGAGTTAGGGCGCAGGTCAGGTGAGTGTGCGATAGTGACGGACCTTAGGGTTAGGGTTAGGGTCAGGGTCAGTTGGTAGATATTAGTGTCTTTATAGTGACATATTAGCATTATTTGTGTTTTCAGGATTTTGAGTTTCAGGATTTTGGGCTTTCAGGATTTTGAACTTTCAGTCTATAGTTTTCAGGATTTTGATTTTCAGGCTTATAGTGTTTCAGGCTTCTGATAGGGAACCATATATATATATATATATATATATATATATATATATATATATATATATACACACACACACACACACACACACACACACACACACACACACACGCACACGCACACACATGGATGTCTGGTATATCCATAGTGATCAGTTTGACTTGGTACAAATGCATATAAAAGTATAAAATCTATTATAGTGCTTCAATTTATTTTGCTCAGTAAATAGGACTCCTGCTGTTTGTCTTTTGTAACATTAACACAGTAGGTTAAAACCCCTAAATAGTCAAGTTATTGCCTTCTTTTGCAGAGATTAATATTACTGAAGTATGTTTGCTAATCAGTAAGAACAATGTTATCTTATTACACAGAGTACATTGCATTTAAAATTGGTATTAGATAAATCTGTAATTTGCTATTCATTGTTAACTAATACTTCACATATTATTTGTGGTATTATTTGCACAACATCCTCTGTTTCAACAAGACTGTGTACAAGTACAACCATGCAGAATAACAGCTAGAGTTGGGAAAATGTGACAACCACTCAAGGTACTTTGGGGCAATTTATGGTCAGAACTGAAGTTCTTAGCACTCCCTGTTGGTATTACATTGTAGCAAGCAGTCTCCTACAGTTTTAAGTGGAAAGAAGAACTTTTTTTCCTTTTAGTACAGATAACTGAAATACTTTACTGCTGCATGTATGGAATAAACTGTACCAACAAGTAAGATGCCTAGCCTAACAGAGGGACAGCAAATGTAGCAAGTACAAACAGTTGCTATAGTTTAACAGGAAAAAGAAATAATTTTTACTTCAGGGGAGTGGAGGAGCTTTTTTTTGTTGTTCAACTTAGAATTGAAGGAGGTGCCAGATTAGTGGATGGCACTGGGTGTCAGAATGGTTAACTACATCTCTGCAACTATGTTATCCTTTGGCATCCACAGTGAATTCTTTTCACCAGTTAGTCTTATGCTGAGGGCTCATGAAATCAATATAATACTGTGCAGGATTTAGACTGGTGGAAAAAAAGTAGTTATCGTCCTGAAAGGTAGAAAGACTTGTGTCAAAGGAAAAAACTTCAAAGACCAATTCACGTAAGGTTCAAGTATGGCACCCTTTATTAATTTGCAGCAGGGAGACAAAGCATGCAGGCAGAATGATTTGTCTGGACATTAATAATTAGTATGACATTTTTATACAGTTCTTTCCATGTTACACTGAGATGTTACTTCTATTACTGACGTAGTTAGACACAGCTTTCTGTATTGTTCTACAGAAAATGTTACTAGACTAATTGCTGACTAGTTGAGAATAACTGCTGATTTACAAAACATTTGAGAAAAACTACCTGGCCTTGGGGCTTATTTTAGCCCACCACAAACTTTCAATTCTTCAATTGTACAGTCCTAATATATATGTTACATTTTGCCTAGATTCAAGGTACATTTCTAGCTTAGGTAGAAGTAATGCTGACTATGGTTTATACTTTCAAGCAGCCTTTGTGCTCCTTATCAAAGTGTCTAACAGCTGTGTACTTTCTCATGGCATAAGCAGAAAATCAATAACTCTTTGTTAAGTCTCATGACACTAGTAGAAATGAAATGCTTCTTGTTATTTGCTGACATTAGCAGAAATCAAATGCTTCTTGTTAAGTTCCTAATAACTGTGCAGATTTATGCAGCATGAACAGAATAAATGTATTAACCCTTTTAAACCTCAGTGCAT
This sequence comes from Protopterus annectens, assembly GCF_019279795.1. NCBI lineage: Eukaryota > Metazoa > Chordata > Ceratodontiformes > Protopteridae > Protopterus > Protopterus annectens. Next base: position 822,461,537 of record NC_056732.1, read on the forward strand.
TAAGCATGCATATTACTAATACATATTTTTCTAACATTTCCCCCCTTTTAATACTTTTATTCTACTTTCAAAATAAGCATAAACAGTTTTTTTTCTTCCCCTAACCTCTTCCTACTCAGGATTTGCAGTTAAGAGAGTCATTCGGTTTAAACTTCTGAAAGCATTTTCAATGTTTCAACAATTCTTCAAGTTCAGCACCTTGGTATAAGGTTTCTGAAACTGACATGTCTATAAAGTCTTTAATCAGTATTTTCATGCAGCACACACATACCACCAATGGAATCATTCCAACACAGATGGCAATCAGGATGTTCATTAGGATACTGCCCCACCCCCCAAACAATCTCTGGAAAAAGTCTGTCAATGGATTTGGTCCTGGCTTGGTCATAGCCAACAACTGCTGAATTGCCTTAAGGTGATTGTCTATCTCGTGTTTTTGGTCAGGAATATATGAACAGCACTCCTCCTGGATTAAAGCGCAAGTACCTCCTCTTGCCGCTAGGATGAACTCAAGAGCCATGCGGTTTTGAAGCACTACAGTTCTCATGGCAGTCAGTTCATCAGTCACCAATTCTAGAGTGGAAAAGGTTGCATTGATCATTATTTCGAGAAGTTTAGACAGTTTTCTCAGTTCACAGATTGATTTTGTTGCTCCATATGCTGGCATTACACCTGCCCACGAGATGATGGTATCACCCATGTCCATATGTGACAGTCCATTTTTCCCTAGGCTCACAGCATGATGGTTTTTCCAGCCTGCATTGATTTGCTCCACTGGGTTGACAGGTTTCTTTATTTCTCGTCGAACATTCCGAATTTTCCCCTTTGGTAAAAACTGCTGTGTGTCATATGGCCGGAACCAGGTACCCCAAATAACAACTGCTGGACCAATTCTCAGGTAACCAGTTATATGCTTTCCTACCACATACAAAGTAGCAATCTTCTACTTTGGTAATAACTTTACTATGTCCTAGCTCTGGATGAAACATTTTTTGTCAACTATAATCAGTTGTTTATAGAGGTCAGCATTATGTTTTACTTCATCAGTTGTCCTATGCATCAGTTAAAAAAATGAATCATAGCTTGTGTTGCAATAGGAACCTGTGTTGTCAGTTTTATTGTAGCATCTATAGGGAACAGTCACATTGCAATTGCTCCAATCCACCTGAACTGTATCATTTTTGTAAAAACACACAGTCCCCTTCTGTCAAACAGACAACTGCAATGCTACTTTATCTTGTGATGTGACATCTGATGTATCATAGACTAAGTTTTCCCAGGTCTTGTTGGCTCATAGGGGGACTGAAGTTAACAATAACCCCCCATATGCTGTTGGCAAAGCTATGCAAATCCAGCACTTCGAAACATTGAAGGTCTCAGCATACACATATTTGATTGCCTGGTAAGTGTTGAAGTTTGGGTGCCACTCTACGTGCAACTCTCCACGTTTATTCAGTTCAGTTTGTGTGGCTGGGAAAAGGAATGGCCACAACAAAAATATTATTGTCACTAGTACAGTCAACAGGATGATTATGCAATACTTCTGAGGAAACTGTTGTTCTGCATTCCTGTTTTCTCTGACTCTTCCAAATAGGTACATCTGGATCTTACTGGATCCTGTCATCTTTATTTCAGACATGCATTCTTACTCTCTGCCCTAATAGGACCTTCAGCACTGATGGTTTCTTCACTTGGGTTGAGATGGATCAGTCATATTGATCTGACCCCCCTTTGTAGCCAGACTTTGTGTTGAGGGCCCCGATGGAGAGATAAGATTTTTGTCCAGTTCAAAGTTCTTAACTAGTTTGCAGTGTGTCAGGTGGATCCACGAAGCTTGCTCTGCTGTCTTGACTGCAGTGGGTGTCTAAAGAAGCACCTGGTATGGTGATGACCAATTCTTCTTCTTTATATTCTTTATCCACACTCACTCCCCGGGGATCACTGCCACTTCCGATGTTTTGGTTTGTTCTTTATCTGAAACAGAATTTGACTGCAACAGATGTTTAGAATTCATGACTTTTCTCATATATTCAGCTAGTGTATAATCGGCTTCCTGGTCTGAGGTCATGAGAAGTTTCCACTGGGGTGTATAATAAGCCCTTCCAAATAGTTTCTCAAAAGGAGTCAATCATTTTGCAGTCAGAACAGTTCTCATGCTCAACAGTGCCAGGGGCAAACAATACAACCAATTCTTCCCTGTCTCAGCTATTAACTTTCTTAATTTATTCTGTAATATACCATTATACCTCTCAACTAGCCCTGCAGATTGCAGATGGTATGCACAATGATTTTTTAAAGAAATACCAAAATGCTTACTTAACTGCTGTATGGTTTGGTTTGCAAAGTGTGTACCGTTGTCACTGTAGATCCTTTCCGGAATGTTGAATCTAGGGATGATTTCTTTGACAAGTACTTTTGCTACCGTGGCTGCATCTGGATTTTTTGTTGGAAAGGCTTCCACCCATCTGGAAAACATATCTACAATGACAAGACAATACTTCTTATTTTCACATTTGTTCAATTCTATGAAATCCATACAGATAGTGTGAAATGGATATGGTGGTGTAGGGAAACTCCCTTGCTTGGGCTTTAATGCCCCTCGTGCATGATGTTTGTTGCAAATTTGACACATCAAACAAATTTTTTTAGAGTAGTTTGTAAATCCATATGTTGTGAACACCTGGTTCACCAGCTGTACCATCCCTCCTGTTGAGACATGGCACTGCCCATGGCTCAACAAAGCTACATATCTAAACAAATTAGATGGTAGTATCAGTTTCCCTTCTTTAGAGATGTACAGCCCTTTTTCGAGAATTGCTCCTCGTTTTACCCATCTTTATTTTTCAGCTTGCATAGTGAGTGTCTGCATTGTTTTTAACATTTCTAAGTCTAAAATCTCAGAGGGTTGTAGTTCCTCATTTGAAAGAAATACTTCTGTAGCTGCTTGTTTTGCAGCTGTATCAGCTCTCGCATTACCTTTTGAAATCCTATCTTGTTGCTTGGTGTGAGCTGTGCATTTACAAATGGCTACTTTCTGAGGTAACTGAATAGATTCTAAAAGATCTAGAATAAACTGTGCATGATTTATAGGTTTGCCAGTAGATGTTATCATTCCTCGGTTTTTCCACTGTTGTGCAAAAACATGTACAGTAGAAAAAGCGTACTGGCTGTCAGTAAAAATGTTTACATATTTACCCTTTGCTAAGGTACATGCCTGTGTCAAGGCAATCAATTCTGCTGCCTGTGCAGATAAGTTGTGTGGTAAAGGTTTTGCTTCTATAATCTCAGTGTCAGAAACTACTGCATATCCTACTAGGTTCTGTCCTGCAGGACCCCTTTTGCATGAACCATCCACATAGTATGTCACCTCAGCATCATCCAAGGGGACATCCATGAGATCTTTTCTAGGTAGTGTCTTTTGCTCAATTACCTGCAGGCAGTGGTGTGGTGTGCCATCTGCAGGGGTCGGGAGCAGAGTAGAAGGGTTCAAAGTCATGCATCACTCAATTGTCATGTGAGGTTGGCTCAACAATATAGTCATACAGGAAAGATGCCTAGCAGGGGAAAGATATGCCACCTTTTCTTATAGTAAAATAATCATGACTGCATGAGGCAATCTCAAAGTGAGAGGGTGGAATAAGACTACTGAGGCTGAAGCCTGTACTGCCATTGCAGCTGCAACTACTGCTTGTACACAGTGGGGTAAGGACCGTGCCACTGGGTCTAGTTGTGATGAATAGTAAGCAATGGGGCGTTGCTTGTCCCCATGCTGTTGTGTTAACACTGATGTCATATAACCTTGCTTACAATCTACAGTTTGGAAAAAACATTTATGGTAATTTGGTAATCCTAGAACTAATGAGGATGCTATTAACTGCTTCAGTTTGCAGAAAGCAGATTCTGCTTCTGGTGTCCATTGTAACAAATCCTGTGCTGCCATAGGCTTCTTATATATGAGGTCAGTGAGAGGTGCAGATTCCAAAGCATAGTTTGGAATCCAGCTCCGGCAGAAATTAGTTGTACCCAGGAAGGACATCATTTCCTTCTTGGTAGAGGGTTTTGGTGCTTGTAATATTGCTACTTTTCTGTCCTCATCTAATGTTCTGCCTTCCTTGGATATTACATATCCCAGGTATTTGACTTGTTTTTTCCATACTGCAGTTTATTTTTATTTACCTTATGTCCTTCAGCGGCTAAGAATCGTAATAGTGCTATGGTATCTTCTCTACAATCTTGCTGGGTGGGGGCCGCCAGCCAGATGTCGTCAACATAAAGTAAAATCTGACTGCCTCTTGGTGAGGTGAATCCTGCCAAGTTGCTTGCCATTTCTTGTGAGAATATTGTTGGACTTTCACAATACCCCTGTGGTAGTCGTGTATATGTATACCTTTTCCTCTGAAATGTGAATGCAAACCAATACTGGCTGTCAGGGTGTATCGGTATCGAAAAGAATGCATTGCTGATGTCTACCACAGAAAAATACTTCTGTTGAGGTTTTAAATCATTCAACAGGGTGTGTAAGTCTGGCACCGTAGATGCCCTTGGTATTACTGCATCATTTACAGCTTGTAAATCTTGGACCATATGCCATTCTCCATTTGCTTTTTTAACTGGAAATAAGGGTGTATTACATGGTGAATCAGGAGATTCTACCAGTATTCCCCCTTTAAGTAAGGCTGCTATAATAGGTTTTATTCCTGCCTCTGCATCTTTTCTTAAGGGATACTGTCTTTTTTGTGGTCTGAATGCTGACTTTGGCATGATAGTTACTGGTCCCGCTGTACGAATAAGTCCTACATCTGATTTTCCTGTTGACCAGAGAGTCTCTGGTATATTTTGTAAGGCATTCTCTTCCTCCTTTAATAGGAGTGCTAATCAGCTGTCCTCGCTAGACTGCAAGTGGACGGCTGGGTGGGTCTGAGTTATCCAATTCAACTTTTATATTTGTATTCCTTGTTCTGTCAGTTCTAATTCTGTTTCTCCCATCTCGTGAGTTTTTCTCCTAGATCTTCCCATTCTATATTTTTGTTCTTGGTTAAGCTAACATGTGGTAATCGATTAGATTTATACAGTGTAAAGAACTCCTGGGGCAATGAACAGCTGGCTACACTGTTCCCTTCTGTGTCCCAGTACAGGTTATGTAATATCAATCTGTTTGCATGATTTTTAAACAATTCTTGCTCATATTCCTTATCAGGTCCTGGTGTGTTACAATAATACAGGGTACAGTGCAACAGGTGTTGCTTATCAATGTCAAGGGAGGGGAACTTGCTGATGGCTACATTCATTAATTCTTCTGTCACAGTCCCTGGACCAGTCATAACCAAGTCCTGGCTGTACCAATAAAACATTTCACCCTCCGATTGCACTGCAAAGGTATAAATTTGTCGCTGTGCTTCCATACCCTGCATGGTTGGGACTACTCCTATACCAAATAGTTGCATGAGATCTCTGCCCAAGAGATTTACTGGGCATTTTGCAGAAACAACAATTTTGCTTTTCTGAGTCAATCCTGAAACTGCATCAGTTATTGCAATATTACGGGAGAGGGGCTCCCGATACAGCTATACATTAGCTGATTTTACCAGTATGTAATCAGGTGACTCTGTATTTACTGGCAGTTTGGAGGGATGTATCAGGGTTCGTGATGCCCCTGAGTCACACAAGAATTTGACTTTCCTTCCTTCTACCAAGAGTGTAACTTCTGGTTTCGTGTCTGCTAAATAGAGCTCAAAGCTCAATAAAGCTAGGTCTAATATTTCATTTTCTTCATTATCACTAACTTCTTGCACTTCCTCTATCTCTTCTATCACATCCTCTACTCCCTCTACCTCTATCACATTCTTATTTGTCCTTTCTTTGCTAGCCCCTTCTATTGATTCCTGACTACCATATAGTCAGTCCTCACCCTCCTTGTCTTCCGTGGTTGCCTTCTTGTTTTTCCTGCAATCCTTTGCCAAGTGTCCCTTTTTACCACATTTGAAACATTCACCCCTTTTCTTTCACCCTTCAAAGTCCTCTGATTGTTGATCAGATTGTTTGTTTCCCTGTGCATTTTTCTTGCCCTTTTTCCCGGACTGTACTATGTAAACTTCTGCTCCATCTTCTACAGAAAATATTTGAGCTTTCTTTTTCTTTTTACTATTAAAATGCCTTTCGGCATGCCTAGCATATTCAAGTAATGACTGTAACCTGCTCGTATGATGGTCTACCATGTGTTTTGTAATAAAACTGCTTATAGGTGCAATACTGCCCTTTAAAAATGCATTCTTTAACTGCTGTTCATATGGGGAATCTTGTGTTTGATCTTCAGGAACCTGCATTCCACAGTGGTTATTAAAACAGTCTAATAGTCTGGCATAATACCGGTCAATAGTTTCACCTTCTTGTTGGATGCATTCGTTAATGCAAGTCCAGTCTGCCCTAGGCTTCCATTTTTCAGAGATGTTTTACTCTGTTGTCTAATTCTGCGCTGCTATGTGGGAGGGGTCTTTGTGCAGCGTCACGGGGATTCCAGTTGCCACTAATCATGTGCCAGTCTGGCCCCACAATTTGTCTAACTACTTTTTCTACCTCTTCTCCATTTAAGTTATAACTCAGCCTCATTCCTTGCAAATCTTCTGAGAATTTTCTAAAATTAACTTTTGGATGGGGAATTCCCTCAGTGGCTTTCCGGATATCTTCTGGAGTCCAAGGTCTATACACTAAAATAGTTGGGTCCTGATTGTCCTGACCTGCCTGAGGGTTGGGTACTTCTATAAGTGGGCATATTTCTTCTTCACTCATAGATCATGAATTCTTAACCATTTGATATAACTCAATGCCTTTATTTGAGTTACCTGCCTTTGTTCGAGACCTGGTCCTGATGGGATCTCTAATATATGGTTTTATTTTCATAATGCCTCTTTCTTCAGTGACCACAGGATATTGTGGGGGTGGACTAACCTGTTCACTTGCTTCATATTCTGGTAAGGGAGGCGGAGGTGCTGATGCTATTACTAAGTTATTGTCCTCCTTGTCTAAAAACATTGTTTTTGAATTTTGTTCTTTTGTTCCCTACGGTTTACTTCCTCAATCCACCTGTGTGCCTGAGGAATTCCTAATTTGCGTTGCTTTTTTACCCTACCTTTGGAATCGGTTTTGAGCTGTATGACAAGTTTGATAAGCGAGGATTTTTCTAATTTTCCATCAAATTCATATTTATTAACCCATTTTGAATAATATTTAATATTGTCGGTGCGCTGCGACTGCATATATTTTGCGTCTTCTGTTAATGGTGGATTTTGGGGTCTTTTTGTGCAATTATTACCCATTTTGTTCTACCCTTTTGATCGTTATGTAACCTCTCTTATTTTTAACGTGGTACCACAGATTTTGTTATAGTCTCTTCAGAATGACTGCCTACTTATTCTGTTTCTCCTGATCTATGACAAGACAGTAATCTTTTCTGTCCCTGACTTGTAAGCAAAAATACAGTCTTGACAAAAACAATACAAATCTGGTCCCTGATCTAAAACAGAAAACAGAGAAAAGTAGATTCACCTTACCTGAGCCTACGTGATTGATCACCTGATTCACGGAGACCCGTCCTTCAGTCGCAGATCAGAAAGTGGCTGGCCTCTTTTGTACGACAATTCAGTCGGAGGGCTTTTCAAATAAGAAGAACCGATTTGGTTTCTTCCCTGTACGGTTTCAACCACCTGGCCCGTCTGATCCGAGGTGAAGAGAGGGTTCTGGTCCGAAGGACCAATCTGTCAAAGGAAAAAACTTCAAAGACCAATTCACGTAAGGTTCAAGTATGGCACCCTCTATTAACCTGCAGCAAGGAGACAAAGCATGCAGGCAGAATGATTTGTGTGGACATCAATAATTAGTATGGCATTTTTATACAGTTCTTTCCATGTTACACAGAAATGTTACTTCTATTACTGACATAGTTAGACACGGCTTTCTGTATTGTTCTACAGAAAATGTTACTAGACTAATTGCTGACTAGTTGAGAATAACTGCTGATTTACAAAACATTTGAGAAAAACAACCTGGCCTTGGGGCTTATTTTAGCCCACCACAAACTTTCAATTCTTCAATTGTGCAGTTCTAATATATATGTTACATTTTGCCTAGATTCAAGGTACATTTCTAGCTTAGGTACAAGTAATGCTGACTACAGTTTATACTTTCAAGCAGCCTTTATGCTCCTTATCAAAGCTTCTAACAGCTGTGTACTTTCTCATGGCATAAGCAGAAAATCAATAACTCTTTGTTAAGTCTCATGACACTAGTAGAAATGAAATGCTTCTTGTTATTTGCTGACATTAGCAGAAATCAAATGCTTCTTGTTAAGTTTCTAATAACTGTGCAGATTCATGCAGTGTGAACAGAATAAATGTATTAACCCTTTTAAACCTCAGTGCATTAAGCATGCATATTATTAATACATATTTTTCTAACAACTTGTGTATGGCAGTTTTAAATCACAAACTGCTGCATGTGTGGATTATACAGATATTCATTTGTAGCACTGTTGCAGTGAATACTCAAGAAGCAAATCTGAGTGTGTGTGTGTGTGTGTGTGTGTGTGTGTGTGTGTGTGTGTGTGTGTGTGTGTGTGTCTCTCTCACTATATATATATATATATATATATATATATACACACACACACACACACACACACACACACACACACACACACACACACACACATATATAGATAGATGCATATGTTTATATGCATTTCTCTTGCTCTTTCTCTGTACATATCATATATATATATATATATATATATATATATATATATATTTACTAATTTACTATTGAAATTCTGAATCTGCTTTAGTGAACTTTTCAGAATGTCAACCTGAAGTGCTGAATTCAGAATTTCAAAACAGCAACTGAGGCAAAAATGAGGCAAAAATTAATATATCGACATCTATAGTTCTATATAGTCAACATAGCAGGAGCTGAAGTCACTCACTTCCTGCTATACACATTAAAGTATCGTTACACTCTAGAGTCAATGGTACATTAATTAATTCTACTATTTTGCAGGGGGGCTATGCCCCCCTGCAACCCCCATGTGGGAACTGTGCCCCCCACACCCCCTGCACATTACATATACAACTCCGAGATCGCACTTCAGTGAGGAAACAGGAAAATTTCCTGTTCCTCACTGAACCACGATGTTCTTGCACAATGTCAAACCCAAATACTCGAACTACACTACCGTTCGCTATAGTGTAGTCTATACATTTTGGTTCAACATTCTGCAGACTTGAAAGCTGCCATTCGACCACATGCTGATCGACTGATGCCGTTTCAAGGTTTTCAATGTAAACTATATATATATATATATATATATATATATATATATATATATATATATATATATGGGTCTACTTCTGTAGACCGAATTTACACTTACCCGAATTTCAGTTTACCAAGATGACAACACCAAAGTTTCACAAAACGGAAACTGCACATTACTATATATTTTTTTTTTTACAGGGAACAGGGACATTTGGGCAATAAATCAGGATCAGTTTGGGGGGATGGGGGTGTCTGTGTAGGAAAAGGCTTCAGGACAGGAGGTACATTAGGTGATGCCAGGGAGAACTTTGAAAAATGTAACTCAGAGTAACTTCAGAAGTTAACAGAGTAACTGGTGTAGCATTTTGATGCAGTTTCTGCTCATCAAGAAATATGTAACTCTAATGTCTGCCATTATCGGCTGATTGTAATCATCCAAATGATGGGAACAACATAGGAATATTGGGGATGTTCTGAAAACTGAGGGAGAGGTGTATGAATGTATATAACTGTGTGGCAGAAAGAATGAGATGTTTACCGTGCCAAAACCTTGGATTGGCTACTAGTATTAACTATCATGAGAAAGTGGTGTTTTGCACTTTCAGTAGTTAAAAGCAATTGGGAGACATGCACATTAGCCAATAATGAGGTCTTTACTCAAATGCAGATAACACGTCTCTGAATTACAAATCACCACATTGTGTAAACAACCTCTTTTTACCACTGATCTTACTACCAGTAGTGGGACTGTGTCAGAATCCTCTGGAGTGATATTTAAGATGGCCATGTTACTCATGATCAATGCCTGTATTCTGTATTAGTAAAACAGTGTTTACCTTCATAGAAGCTCATAGGTTCATAGTTTTTTTTTCTAGGCTAATGACCAAAAGGGCCTTTGTAAGCCTAGCCATACATCCTAAATCTGACAAGTTCTGGCACCCTTGATAAGTATAAACAAGGGTTTGGGAGATGAAAGATTGACAAACAGGGGCCATGCGAGATGAACCATTTATAGGCTGCCTGTGTCCATAGAGGACCTCTGCTACACATGGATGGGGAGCCTGTTCCAGAGAAGGGGTAGTCTCTGTCACACATACTTATCTCTCTAGCAGATCCTGTTTATACTACAGACAAAGTTTAAGTCTTTAGATGGGTAATTTTGGTCCTGTTTATTTTGTGGATATGCAGGAGGTCCATCCCTTACAATGCCTTGTATGCCAGGCATAGATCTCCCCTCAACAGTCTGTAGGAGACATAATATAGGGATAGGGCCTTGAGGCAGTCTGTATAGGACATGTTACTTACACCCTGTATTCTTTTAGTAGGGAACCTCTGTAGACATTCCAGTTGTTGGATATGCCTGTTTAAGTACATACCAAAGGGGGCATTGTATTCAATGATAGGTCTGATTAATGCAGAATACAGTGGAACAATGACTTCCTTGGATCTAGATGCCATACTTTTGTTTATAATTTGCACAACATAGAATGATTTTTCTCACTACTGTAGACACGTGATGGTCAAAGGCTGGATTACTGTCTATGTATGCCCCCAAATCTCTAACTACTGGGTCAGCTCTTAGGGGTGTGTTATCAATAAGATAGTTACCAGGGGTGGATGCATTCCTGAAGGATATTATTATGCATTTCTTGGCATTTAGTTTTAGTCCATGGCTCTGACACCAGTTGTTTATTTCTGTCAGCCCTTCCTGGAGAACATTTATGTTGGAGTGGGGGATTCAATGACAGCTCCTAATTTGTAATTATCCACAAATTTAGACAGCCAGAGGCCATTGACATTGGCCTTGACTTCAGAGAAGTAAATGCCAAAAAGGAGCACCCCCGGGACCGATCCCTGAGGGACTTGACTTGAGAAAGGCCTCTTTGTAGAGGTAGACTCCCCAATTATAACTTCCTTGGTCTTGTCAGCAAGCCAGCTGGTTATTGGTGGGAGACATAAGGGTTTGTACCTAACCTCTTGAGTTTGTCAATAATACCCAAGTTGAGTATTGTGTCAAATGCCTTGCCCAGGTCAAGGTAGGCAGTGTGAATCATTTTGTCCCCATTCCATTGCTTTGGTGTCCTTTTCAACGAAGTCCAGCAGGTTGAGTAAGCATGACCTGCCCTTAATTAAACCAAATTAGGTTAGATCTAGTGCCTGTAGGTTTCCTATGTTATTACTGATCATTTCCATGATAATTCTTTCCATGGCTTTGCATATGAGACAAGTGAGACTTATGTGGCTATAGTATCCAGGGTCTGTAGATGGCCCACCTTTGTGCAGAAGCATGATGGTTGCTGTTCTCCATTTATGAGGCACAAAGGCTGTTTGGAGGCTACAATTAAATAGTAATTCCAGAGGCATAATAGGCCATGTTTCATGCTATTTAGACGGCATCCTGGGATATTGCCTGTGCTCATTGATGCAGTGTTCTTGGCCTTAGAGAGAGCATTAAAGACCTGTTCCCTAATGATAGCAGGGGAAGTTATATTTGATAGAAAGACCAACAAGGACAAGCTGGTAAAAACACAAATAAAAACAGCAGGAGTCCAGACAAAACTCTTATTTAATAAGGTGAAGCACTTTTTATTTGTGAAATAACAAACTTCATCAGACCAGAAGAAAATACTATACCACAGATGACCCACATAAATAACGTTTGTGCATCCCGCCCCTACACAAAAAGGAAATGATGTCATGCTGGAATTAATGCTAAAAACTCACATTTTAAATACATATATAGTATATAATATTCCAATGTGCCCTAACATAAAAAAAACTATTTAGAAACATACATAAATATTACATACAAACTAATAAAATCATCATATTAATTTACTGATAAATACATACTATTTCTTGAAATAAGCAATATATATGTACAATTAATACTAAACAAACTTGACTGATAAAAATCACATAAGAACATAATAACCAATAATTAAAACCAGTTTTTATTTTAACTTCACCTAAGCAGTGCTTTTAATTTAAGTATGCTGTTGATTGCACAGTAGTCATTAAGACCCGGTCATACATATGAATGCAACTTTAATTGCCAAATTAATTCTGCTTTTTCTAAATGTAGCATCCATGGGCCTCCTCTAGGTTGCTCATGGACCTGTTGAATACCACAAAATTAAAAGCTATGTTCGCTATATTCCTGTATATGTTTAGCAAGTGCATTCATTAAATTCATCTTTCTAATGGCATATAGGTGCTCATATACCCTTTCCTTGAGGGTTCTAGTAGTCTTTCCTATATAATAAACTGGACAATGTCTACAGTTTGCCACATATACCAGCCCTTTAGAATTACAACTTAATTTATTATATAGCATATATTTCTGACCATTAATTTCAACATATTGACTCTCATACATGTGTTTACAAAAATTGCGCATTCCATATTTTTTCATACCTTCTTCTTGAGGTTTTTTTGTTTTATGACACATTTCAACAAGAGTTTTTAAATTCTTGTCCCTCCTAGCTATCATTCTGACACCATCCTTAAATGTATTAATAGCAGGTGCTTCCTCTTCAATTAAATGCCATTTTTTTTAATTATTGTTTTTATCTCATAAAAATGATCACTAAATGTTGGAATAAAGGTAGCCTTATAATCAATATGATTATGTTCCTTTTGACTGTGTACCTGACATACCTGTTGATTAAGGATTGGCGTAAAGTGTGCATTATTCCTTTTATAACTAACCTCGGTAAGTATTTCATCCAATAAACTGCTAGGATAACCTCTACTTACAAACATCTCAGTTAAATAGTTGTACTCAAGCATGAAATCTGCTTCCAAACTCACCATTTTAGCAGCCCAGACAAATTGCCCTTTTACAACGGCTTTTTGTTTGAAAATGGATGGGAGCTAGTAAAGTGCAGGAAAGAGTTCGAATAAGTAGGTTTCCTATGTATTTTGGCAATGAATCTACTGTTGATTCTATCCTTACTACGGTTGACATCCAGATAATTAATTTCTTGCTCATCTATGGCATGAGTAAATTTTAAATAATATGTGGTACTATTGATGTATCCCAAAAATTGCTCCATAGATTGTTAATCACCTTTCCATAGGATAAATATATCATCCAGGTAGCAGAGCTATAATACGATCTTATCAGAGTAACAGCCACCCAGGATATATTTCTTTTCCCGTACTGCCATATCTAAATTAGCAAAAATGGTCTCACAAGGAGACCCCATCGCAACTCCTACTTTCTGAAGATAGTAGCTGTTATAAAATATAAGAAAGTTATTGGAAAGTATAATATCAAACAGATCAACATACAGACTGATTTCTGATTGCAGCACCGCCTGTTCAAATAAAAATTGTTCTATGACCTGAATACCCTCCTGTTGGGGTATGACAAAAAAGATCTTTTACACCAACAGTCAAAAACAGGACTTTATCAGAATATTCAATACCATTCATCAAGCTTAGGAAGTGCCAGGCATCCCTTACAAATCTGTGCTTGCTCATCCAAAAACTTTTTTAAGCCTACTGTCAAGAAATTTAGCACATGAATAAGTAATTGAGTTGTGACCATCCACTGTAGATCGGAAAGGTGGACTGGTTACAATCTTATGATTTTTTGGAGTACCAAATATGGTCGGAATGGTAGGTGAAATTATGTTCAAATAATTGTGTCAATATTTATTCTATTTTCCAAAAACATCATTAAGAGAAATATAAATTCTCCTATATGCCATATTCAGCTAATTTCTGGTAACTTCCTCATAAGTGTCAGTGTTAAGTATTTCATATAACCTCTTGTCATAATCAAGAATGTCCATGATTACAAGCCCACCCCCTTTATCTAGCTTCATAATCCTAATCTTCTGTTGTAACAAATAAGTGAGTAGATCCCTTTCCTCCTTATTTAAATTATCTTGAAAACTACCACATTTGTTATTTAACAAATGCCTAATATCCAACTCACATATCTTCTCAAAAAATGTTAAACCGGATACAAAGGTGCAGTATATGTACTACTAATCCAAAATTCACCATTTTCTTGATCATGCCCTTCCCCAAACATAATTCTGAAATTGAGTTTTCTTAGACAAAGCTTTAAATCAATAAGCACTGTGGCCAATTTGGCACCAGTAGCCGGAACAAACGTAAGCCCTTTACTTAGCAAGTTAACCATTTCCTCATCAATAATCGTTTCAGAAAAATTGTAAATTTTAAAGTCTCCCTCAGTATTCATAATAATAGTAGGTACTTGCTTAACATCATGACTACTGTGATTAAAATCATTAATAACATCAACATTGCTTAGATTAATCAATAATTCATCCTCGTGAACTGACCTTGTGCTTGAAACCCCCCCCCTTCTCTGATTCCTTCTAGATGGCATATAAATATCCTGATTGAAACCATGATTAAAATTATTACTAATAATTAAACTACATAAATAACATTACTAATGTTATTTATGTAGGTCATCTGTGGTATAGTATTTTTTTCCAGTCTGATGAAGTTTGTTATTTCACAAATGAAAAACACTTCACCGTATTAAATAAGAGTTTTGTCTGCACTCCTGTGGTTTTTATTTAAGTTATATTTGATGGTATTTCCAAGGTATGATTGAGGTTGGCCATAGTGGTGCAGTGGTTAGCGTTGTTGCCTCACAGCAAGAGGTTCTCCAGTTCATTTCTTAGCTGGAGTGCCTTCTTTGCAGAGTCTGCATGTCTTCCCTGCAGTTGAGTAAGTTTTAAAGATATGCAAGTAGGTGCACATGTGTGTGTGTGTATGTGCATTCTTTGAAGGTTGGGTGCTGGGCATGACACCATAAAAACTCCACTGCTAATCAATCTGCAGACCGGTGATCTGCTGTGGCGACCCCTAATGGGAGAAGCCATAAGACATTGTTTTTTTCTAAGGTAAGGTTGAGGGGGAGAGAGGTGTAAAGCTGGAGATGAATTGGTCAGCCAGTGGGTTTGCTATTTCTTCTGGCTCAGTATACGTGACTTCATTTACAATGAGCTCTGCACACAATTGGGTATTGCCTTTAAAGTTGGGGGACATAGCTAAAGAATGCCTTGCCTTGTGGTTGTCCTTGGACTGGGAGACTAAATTTACCTCAAATGTGGCATTAGTAGACTTTATTTGTCCTCTAAGTTGTTTGTTTAGTTTGATGAGTGTGCTTTTATCCTGTTGGGTGCTGCACCTCCTAATTTTTTCCATAATTTTCTTCCTTCTGTTATACAGCCTTTTGATGTTGTGATTCCACCAGGGTGGCTTTTTGATTTATTTCTGTACTGCTTCCTGGTGGGTATAGCTGCCTCTGTTCAGTTATTACCATACTTGTAAAGGGATTGTATAAGGTTAGGAACAAAAAATAGGCTGTATGTCTCTGTGATATGCAACTCATTTTAAAATATATATCTATATCAGGGTAATGCTTAATAATAAGAGATATTTGTGAACAATTTCATTATGTTTTCAGTAACTTAGATTTGTTATTCCAGACAGCACCTTTTCTTTATATGTGCTAGCCTTTTTTTTTTCCTTCTTCTCTCCTACTAACCGAGGAAGAAATGTCCAGGACACCAAGCAATGATGATCAAGTGGATGTGTCACCTAGAGGAATAGAGACTGGAACTAGGTAGGGAGAACAGCATGTTTTCATATGGTTACATCAACTGAACTTCAACATATGTTCAACATAGAGTAAAAATATTTGCAGATTCTACACATTTTGACTAACATCCCCCACATTAGGTGGAAATGAATGCACATGTTTTCCCATCATGCAACAGTACCAGTTAAATAAATTAGCTTCTGCATCTTCTGTGCACTGCTAATTCAACAGTAACACTGCTTACGTATGTCATTTAGTACAACTGATCTATTGTATTGTTGCACATATTTGTAACATTATTAAATGCAATGTGGTCTTCATTTAGGTTGTGTACTCATGAAATGCAAGTGCTTGCACTTCATGAGTACACAACCTAAATGCAGACCACATTGCATTTAATAATATTACAAATTGTAAGCCGTGTGTATATTGTGTATTTGTTGTCATGTTTGGTATAGGTGATTCCTACTTAATGCTTGGCATTAAGTGAGAATTAATAGTCTTACTGGGTTGCATTACCACAGCAGTAGCTGTGCAGTATATGTGCATACAAGTGCTACACAGGCAGTGTACTACAAGATGGTAGTATACCTGTTTCAGCATTACAAATGGTGCCTGATTCAGTTATTTTGCCAGATGCGGAAGAACTCATAGTACTGTGCCACAGCTTGTGGTTTTACATAGTATGGCCTAGGTGCCTCACTGACTCCTGTGTGGCCTTGCAGAGATGTTGATGGTATATGCAGAGGTATATGTAGCATACTTTCAACACTTACTTCCCTTGTATAGTTAAGGTGTGTTGTTGTAGCTAATATGCAGTACATGATGGGTAGTACACTTTGAGCCCTTACTTCCCTTGTAGGGTTAAGGTGTGTTGTAGTAGCTAATGTGCAGTACATGATGGGTAGTACACTTTGAGCACTTATTTCCCTTAAAGGGTTAAGGTGTGTTGTTGTAGTTAATGTGCAGTACATGTTGGGTAGCACACTCTGAGCACTTACTTCACTTGTAGGGTTAAGGTGTGTTGTTGTAGCTAATGTGCATTACACATGTATCTGTGATTGATATGTTTATTTATATTCTGTTTTTTGCTTAAACTTTGCACATGCTGGCAGAAGATGTCTAAATAGTGAGAGGTGTCATTAGCACAGATCATACTGACATGCACACTGTGACCTGAACATAGCACTGCCGATGCACTTTGTCAGAGGCCTACCGAGGTTAATCATTCTCACAGCTACAAGGCAGTGCTTCTCATATTTGTGAGTGTGAATCAGATCGACTGTTTTATAATGAGGGGTGTTAGGTTTGTAACTGATACATACATTTGTCAGTGATTTGGTAGAGCATGTCTTATCGTGATGGTACTAACAGTTTCAGGTCATAAGGGTGTTCACTTTACTGTGCAACATGTGCATATTGATATCCAGTTTGGATCTGTCCTGAATATGTATGCTTTTTATTGTATGTAGCAACATCTGTTCTTTTGCTAATGTATTGCCTCCCTTGTTTATTGAATATGAACTGACTACATCACTGGTGGCCTCTCAGAAGGCATATGATCCCTCCAGATGACTATATGATTTGAGCCTTGACCTTTTGTGCATATGTGTCATGCATTCTGACTTTTGAGCACTATCTGTGTATAATGGATACATATTTGATGGATGTAGTGCATACCTCTCAGCCCGAGTGTGCTGGAGTGCTTATTTAGCTTGCTTGCTGTTCTCCGCCTGACTATTGCTGATCTCTGTCTGCACTTGATTTTGTAGTTTTTATTATTAAGGTTTGGTTACTTTTATTTTATGTTTCTGTTTCTTATATTGCATTTTCTTTGTTTTAATTTTTTTTTTCTGTTGGAGTTTTAAGAGGTCTTGGCTAGGGTTAGTTAGAAAAGTTAGACAAGAATTCATTTGCAGACAGTGAATAACATCCAGCTAATTAGTGGGAGGAGCTGATAAACAGCATTCCTCTTTAACTAGAAAGTTTTGGAGGCATCTTTATTTAACTGGAGTAATTATTCAGCTTGCTTGCTGTTTTCTGCCTAACTATTGCTGATCTCTGCCTGCATTTGATTTTCCCCCACCCTCTCAACTGTTCTGTACTTTTAAATTTGGTGGCTTTTGAGTTGCCCACCCCTACTATTAATCTGATTTTTGGGCACTCCTCCCACTCCCATCTCATCAGCTCATTCTACTGACTACAGAGAGATAATTTGGGAAGGCCTACCACCTTACTCTCTTAAACTTGAATTATCTTCTATTTCCTCCCTTCCCACTTATAGGTTCATAGGTGTTTACTAGGCTAATAACCACAAGGGCCTTTTTAAGCCTAGCCATGCATCCCAAATCTCTGTCACGTTCTGATACCCTTGATAAGTGTAAGCATGTGCCTGGGAGATGAACCATTTACAGGCTACTTCTGTCCATTAGAGACATAAGTGTCAAACCAGGGATGAATTTCTGGTTTCCCATCCAATTGTTCAAGCTGCATTTGAATTGGATTAGGGAGGAACTCTGCTTCGCATGGATAGGCAGCCTGTTCCATAGATGTGGTAGTCTCTGGGATACATATCTATCTCTCTAGCAGGTCCTATTTATATCACAGGCAAGGTTTAAGTCTTTAGAAAGGGTAACCCTGGTGCTCTTTGTTTTGTGGATATGCAGGAGGTCCATCAGAGTGGGGACTGACAATGCCCTGTATGCCAGACATAGCTCTACCCTCAAAAATCCTGTAGGAGGCAGAATACAGAGATAGGGTCTTGAGGTGTTCTGCATAGTACATATTACTTATGGCCTGTATTCTTTTAGTGAGGAACATCTGTGTTACTTAAAAAAGGGAAAAATGTACTTTATTCTGCTGCTTTTAATGTATCTGGGCTTCTTCCTACTTTATTGCTTTATTTTGCTTTTCGCTGCTCGTTCTTAAAAGTGTTCAGTAGTATTTATTCTGCTGCATTGTTTACTGCCTGTTAGTAACCTGATTAAATTGTAACTGTTATTCTAAGCCTCTTAGTTTTGATTTAAGCACTTGAGCTTCAAACTAGTTATCTTACATAAGGAAGGTTTGTGGTCTACACTCTTGTAGCAGGGGATTTAGCTTACATCCTTCTAAGTTGGGAATTGCTGGTTGAAGGCTTATTGTGTATGTCATTCTAAAATTGTCTTAGTTCTGGTTTAAGCAGTTGGGCTTCAGGCCAGTTATTTTATAGTAAGAAAGTTTGTGGTCTACACTCTTGTGGGTGAAGAGGTAGCCTCTGCACTTCTGAGCTGAGAATTGCTGGTTGCAGGCTTATTATGCATGTTATTCTAAGTGTTTTTGTTAAGGACTGCAGTGGTGGTGCTGCGGTAGCATTGTCACCTCACAGTAAGACGTTGTCTTGTTCGATTCTCAGCTAAAGCGTCTTCTGTGTGGAGACATGCGTGAATGGACGTACCTTCGTTGAAGGTTGTGCATCAGGGCCTGCAACTCGGCACGTAAAAATCTACTGCCAATCATTAGCGGACTGGAGTTTCATTGTGGCGACCCCTAACCCAGAAAAGCCGAAAGACACAACAACAATTCTAAGTGTTTTTGTTCTGGTTTAAGCTCAATTAACCAGAGATGCACTGTGTTTGGCAGCCTTTGCCAGAGGATCAGAGTATTTCTGCTTGAATTCAAGCTATGCAATGCTAAGACCAAGAAATAAACTTATTTTGAGTCTGATCTGCACTTTTTAATCTGCATTTTACTGTTTTACTGCACTAATGTATGCCTTTTTTTTACTGTTTTTACTGTTTGTGCCTGCTTATTACCTGCACTTGTTTTGCACTGAAATATTGCTTGATTAGTATAGACTAGATACAGACTTGCTGAATCTAGCCTGCTTTTCATACACTTGAACTCAAATCCAGCCATCTTACATTAAGAATGGCTCCCTTGAAACCTTGTGGCAGAAGAGTGTGAATATAGCCTTGTCTGAGCTGGTGATTTCTGCAGGAAGGATCATTGTGTGATTTCCTCACTGTCAGACTAGTTTAAAAGTGTTTAATTTCGCCTGTATATAAGCCTCACCTTTGCTCTGTGTATTCTGCAACTGGGGTTAGTGGTGCCCTGTATAGATGCAAATGCCTAGAAACTATTTTTTCTCTGACCACCAGTCAGTGAAAACCTCCCAGGTTCCCTGCTGCTCTGTTGGTAATGCAGCTGTGCACTTCTGCACTGCAGGCAACTCAGCTGAGCACTGAGCAGTGTGGCCTCACTTTTCATCCCTGATCTTTTATAGAATAAGCCCCCTTGTTAATCCGTTGATCTAATTTGCCCTCTCACAAATTATATAATGTCCTGCTACTATGAACAGTCAGTTTCCCGACAGTTTTCCAGCTAGCCTGTTTAACATGGGCATCCTGAGGCAATGTAGCAATTGCCTCATGTATACCGACAACCACTTGATCCTAAAGCAAACAAATACAATATGTGACAGATGTAAATATACCATGAAACAAGAATCAGTCCTCTTACATAACAATAAACAAGACATCATACAGGTTGTCAGCACACACACCTCTCCATTCACACAGATAAGATTAAGACACATAAATCCACATATGTAGTGGTACTCACTAAGAGCTTACCAAAAGGCCAGAGACCTTCCAAGCACAAACAACCTACACATACTGTATTGCCTAATGAGCAGGATTCAAAATAAAAACACTATACACTAAAGGTTAACTAATACAAACTTTATTTCTACTGAAACCAAGAAAACTAACAAGCTAATAAACTTTATTTGTCTGTTGAAACAGAAAAGTAAATTCACTCTATTCTACTAAAATAAAAAGTTTAGCAGAAAATAAGATTAGACAATACATTTAAAGAAAGTTATACATCACTGATAAATGGAAAGCTTCATCCTGTCTTCAGTCTCGACTGGGAAGCCCCATTGCAGTCAGGCAGGAGTCTTCATCGGGAAAACAGTCCTGGGTAGTGCGTCCACTCCACAGGTGAGGCTTCTGCCTGAGTGCAGGGAATCCCATCTATATATAACCAGATTGTTTACCACAAGTCATGAGAATCAGTACTTTCCCAGTGTAGGCCGGATCATGCTAGAGCATTTTGTGGTGTTGGCCACCCACCCCAGAAGGAACAGCAAATCCTGCCAGGTTCAATGATTCTGCAAATTTCAAATACTACACTGGAATATTCCAATAACCTTGCGAGTTTTAGTATATTACAAGAAAACTCCAGACAAGTCATGTTTCATAACCAAAAGTAGTAAACAAAGTATATTTCATAATCAAATGTAACTTGCTGAAATCATCAAAATGTTCCAGAACAGAACATCATCTCTTATGCCTGCTCAGAAGACTAGAATGTTTCAGACCATAACATAATTCTAAGTCATATTGCATAACCAAAAGTAGTAAACAAGTCACGTTTCGTAATTGAATGTAACTTGCTGAAATCATCAGAATGTTCCAGAACAGAGCATCATCTCTTATGCCTGCCCAGAAGACTAAAATGTTTCAAAAAGAAATAAGAAAGAATAAAAAGAATGTTGAGAAATAGTGAGGCAACAGTCAAATAATCACACTCTCTCAATGTTCCCCTCTTTCGTATCACATTCGTATCACACATACCAGTAGATGAACAAAATCCACCAGTACACATAACAACACACATAGACCCGGATTCACTAATCTTCCATTCAGGACTAGCATAGTCCTGCATGAAAGAGCCAGTTTAGGAGCATGATGCCATGCATATTAATGAAGGTGCACTGCCCGACCTCCCAGGCTTATGCTGCATGTACGAGTGCAGGGGATGTGTCTGAGAGCAGAACTCTAAGAATAAACACTCCCCTGAAATGTTGAACAGCAGAAAGTAGAAATAAATGAGCGAGACTGCTCATAGGTGTCCGCATATCCCCACCAACAGTCCCCCATGTGTAGAACAGCAACAGTACACATTAATAAAGAAACCCCTTTATTTATTTATAAAAATCCGAGTACAGCTAACCGTATGTGCGTGGGTGTGCCCATCGCTTAGGGTTAAAGTAGCCTAAAAGGCTGAAGAGGATAACAAGGAAGATATATGCAAATGAAACAGCACAGCAATAGTGTAGTGGGCAGAGCATCCACCTAACGAGCAGGTATTCCTGGTTCGAGTCCCACTGCAGCACATACCATTTTCCATGTGAAATCTGTATATGAACATTTTATTGCTGTATAAGCTACTAAATAACATTTAAATGTGAACTAGAGTACTGCATTAAATACACATGTGAGATGTCAGTGTCATAATGAATAAAGCACTAAGAAGCATGTTTAAGCACCAGTAAGCAGTAGTAAGCGACTTTAAGCTCATTTGTGCAGGGGTAAGCAATGTGCATACAGGTTAAGCAATTCTGAAGCTAACTCTCTGTAAGTATATGTAACCGGAGGTTAGCATTGCTTATCTTCTCGCAAACCAGCACAAACACACTTACAATTGCCTAAAAGTGCCTTAATCACTCTGTATGCATCAGCTGCTGTTCTGGACAGAAATAAAAGTAACCAGCCTTTGCAGGATGTGAACCCAGCACCCTCTACACTACAGTCACAGTAGTTAACCACTAAGACATCGCAGCATTATGTAAGAATGAGGTTCCAACAAACAAATCCTCAGCACAGGAATATCAAGCTGAACATGTGAAAGGAATATATATACAGTGTGATGTTGTATAACCTGCAACATAACCTAAATATGTGAACTAGAGTACTGCAGTAAGTCCAGATGGGAGGTGTTATTGTAATAAAGTGTTGAAGTTCCCAGGACCCCATACAGTGTACATACACATGAATCAAGGATACAAGACACATATACACTATGTAATGAAGAAGAAATCAATGCCAAAAGTCAAATGTCATGCAAATCAAATATTAAGCACCGCTAAGCATTGCACAGCACTGCTTCCCAGACTACTGGCAGGATACTACCAGTGGGAGAAACAGTGTCAACCTGCTAAGTCTAATCTTGAAACAAACGCATGTTCGTCCCTGGTGGGTTGACCCCAAAAATCTTGCGAAAAAGAGTCTTCAGAGTAACATACCATGCCTCAAAGGTAAGCAAAGAAGGGTATGTATGTTTGTGGACTAAATGTTTGGAAAACCTGAAGATCCATGGGTTGAGACAACTTACCTGATGGGTCCCAAGAAGTGAAGAGACATACCATTTCCCATGGCAAAGCACTTTATGAGTAATATGTATGTTGCATAACCCACGGAATAACATATATATATATATATATATATATATATATATATATATATATATATATATATGAACTGGAGTACTGCGGACACAAAATAACATATATATATATATATATATATATATATATATATATATATATATAAACTGGAGTACTGCAGTAAATGCACATGTGAGGTATCAGTATCATAATGCATAAAGCAGCAGTTAGGTTAAGCAGCAGTAAGCAGTAGTAAGCTTATGTCAGCACTAGTAAGTGAGTTTAAGGCCATATGCACGGGGGTGAGCAATGTGCATACATGTTAAGTAAATCTGATGCAAACTATCTTTAAGCACATATAACCGGAGATTTGTGTTTGCGCGACGGTAAGCACTGCGTACATAAAGTAAGCAATTTCAAGGCTAACCTGGTGTAACTGGATGTCACCTACAGTTGGCAATGCTTACCATCATGCAAACATGCTTAAAAACTGCTTAAAAGTGCCTTAATCACCCTGTATCCCACCGCCCTTGTTCTACCCAGCAACAAAATTAACAACCACTGCAAAGCACGAACCCAGGACCCTGCACACCATAGACAAAGTGATTTATTACTAAGCCATGCCAGATATTGATGTTTTCGGAAACATATCATCCAGTCCAGTCATGCAACAGTACAGAGAATGTATACCAACATCTAGATGTATGTGTGTGTAAATATATTAATATCTAAACAGATACAACATATCTCTATATGTATATATGTATATATGTATATATATATATATATATATATATATATATATATATATATATATATATATATATATATATATATATTATATATATATATTTCTAAAACTATATACATATATATATATTAATATATATGAACATATATACATGCAAATGCCTAAATCGACACATATATGTGTCTACACCTATATGTCTACATATACACAGCAAGTTACATATGTGTGTGCAGATATACATCTATGTAGGTATATACGGACTGTAAGCAGATATATATATCTATATCGGTATATATCGCCATACATCTGTAGATAACAATGGCAGATTAAAAAAGCACACATATGTCCACATGTACCATTAATGGGGTTGACAGGCCCCACACACTATACGTCTTTTATGAATAGGCACCCCCCCACAGCCAAACATGTCCGCCCTGCAATACACTACCAAGTGTTGCAGATCCCATTACCAGGACCTGACACAACATGGACACAAGATGTTAACAGTACTACATCCCACCTGTATGATGTCAGGCTGGTATTGGTAACATATCATGCAGTACAGTCTGCCTCCCATAAGAAATGTAAAATGTGGAAGCCATCAACATCCCCAGAATACAGATACACAGACACAGATATGCAGATACATATATATATATGTACATATATATATATATATATATATATATATATATATATATATATATATATATATATATATATATGGATATACATGTGGCTACACATACACATGCAGATATATGTACGGTAAGATACATATGTAAAAGGTGCACACAATATGGAACAGCCATTATGCCTAAAGTTAACACCTGAACAACTGGACACTGTATGGGCCAGCCATACAAATGACAATCATTGCCTGCAACATATATCCACAGAGAGGTCATAGAGAAAACACCACACACAGGTTTGCAAAAATGGAATACCTTTCATTGTGTACTATTACAGTTCTATATGCCATGTCATATAGCTGTTTATACACTGACATCCATATAAACAGAGGAATGCAACTGTGAAACAGTTATACTAATACAGTAGTCTGGCAAGGTTTACAGCTGTTGCTGTCCAGGCCAAGCCCTTCAAAGTGTACAATAATGAGGACAGACTGGGCCACAGGATACCAAACGATCAACAGTATGTAATGCAAGTGTATAGTTCAGCATCCTCTATCTACACTCTGTACAAAATCACTAGGTGGTAAAGACATCATGTGACCAAATGGGTTGTAACTGTTACATAACAAGGCATAACTGACACCATCACATACACACTGACAAACAGAACAGTCTGTATGGCGGGAGGCAGTAGGCTTGCATTAACCCAAGATATGTAAGTACTGCAAATATAGGTGAATTATACAGTACTGTAAATTCAGATACCTTAAGGCAGCTTACCCCTGATACCCCCGCATATTTTAACAGCCTAGGTCATTTATGGTCCCCCCCAAACTCAATAATACAGGGCCATATACCACTGTTACATAAACTGGCCTCTGGAGAGCATAAGAGCACACATGTGTTGTGTAGGTGATGCCCATACATATATGGCCCCGGCCCCACTGTATGTGTGAGGGATACAACAGCAGTGGACTGATGGCAGCAATGGCAGTGTGATATACTCACAGCCCACTATGGAACAACCTCTGACAGCATGTCATATGTGCAAAGCTTGATATGTAGGTGGAGGACAGAGGGTGGAACACAGGCACAAATGTGGAGAACTGTTGCCATACACTAAGCAAGTTGCTAGTGTTACAGGATAGTCTGCAACATACCCTTAGTCAGGGAACTGAGGTTAGTAACAGTAATGGATGTAGCCATGTACTGATAGCACTCAACACACACACTGCCAGTGAAATATCTGACACAGGACCTGTGTGGTGGACAGACAACACATGATAGGCACACCTCTGGCCACCAAGAGGATAGGCCCACAGTTGAGAGCTATGCAGACAGACTGCATTCCAAGGTAAAACACGCCCTGTAACACCAGTACTATACAAAGCATAACACAAATGTACACATTTTGTCTGTAGTTCCTGAACCTCCTACAAATATGTAGCTGCCCTGAGTGTGCCAGTTATCCTGTAAGAGGTATTGCTACCTGTTGTCTGTAACACAGATGCCCACACACAGGAAAGATGTCCATCACACAGGCACTGTGCAGGGACCACACCCACATGATATAGGAGTTTAGAGTAGGTAGTTGCCATGACAGTGGTGATAGGAAGTACTACACATGTGTAATCATATATATATGGCTAGATGGATGATAATATGTACATATATTTCCACCATATGCCCTGGACATGGAGTGTAGCCTTACCCCAGCCTCTACAGTCCCACAGTTGTAGTGCAAGGGGATGTCAGGTATGTATAGCAGGTATATTAGTAGACTATTGCTACTGTCATTGGGATTGTCTTTACAGACATGGTGTGTGCTGGAGGTCACATCTGCTTATAACATGTGTGTCATTGGCTACTGACAGACATCCTAAGGACATCATAGTACAGTACCGCTGCTAGCACGTAATGCACCTGTGGACTGCAGCAGAGATATTGGCCAATATATGTGGACATTCTGACACACTCTGTACAGTCCAGAGGTATACACATAACCCCTTAGTGCTAAACATGTGTACCATGCCTGACAATATGGATGTGGACAGCCATGTAGATGGGTATAACACATAATGACTGGAATACATTTGCCACCATAGGTTATGCATTCACAAACCCCTGTCTGGCCTGACACATAATAACCGCTGGTACAGGGGTGCCATGACCACATACTACCAACTAGATATTGACATACATCTGTACAGCATCCCACTGCTCTGTCTGACATACATGACTGTTAAGGGAGGCCTGGCAGCAGTACACCTGGCAAGTATCTGCACATGACATCTCACTGGGTAAGTACACTAAGCTGCTAGGCATGTAACAATGCACTGTGCAGGTTACAGGCAGACTGGCTTAACACTGGTCTACATCTCTTATGGGGGAATGTACATGTACCTGCATATATAGCAGGCTCTAGAGGCGTGTCACAGCATGGGTTAAGATACACCTATGTGAAAGTGCGTAACCACAACCAATGTGAACACAGCTACAGCCACATATATTAAGCTAGCATAATATTACAGTATATGGACTATCTGTTCGACACCATCCTCATATGTGCCACTCACAGACTGATCCTACATATACTGGGCTGCTACACAGTTTCGTCTGATGGATGTCTGTGGCATGGGACATGTGTGTTTATGGCCCTACAAACATGTACGCCAATACAGTACCATACAGTGGAGCAGTATGTAACATCAGATAGGACAGGACCTAGAACAATTATATCTACCACAGTTTGTACACAGGCTAAAGTACATATTAACAATACATACACTGCCGACATTCACCATAAGTACATGGACCTCAGTACTGTACAAACATCCACAGAATGTCCAGGTTATATCATCAAATATAACCCCTACTGTACATATGTGTAGCAGCCTGATATCTTACTGTCTTTTTATTAGATATGATGACAGTAATGATGGTGTACAGCACATATGCACCACTTCATGCACGACATATGTACACAGGTTGACAGAGTTGTGGCTGGAAGCACATACACAGGACCAATAATGACATGTTGCTGTTGTAACAGGGTTTGTTGCAAGATATGTCCCATGAGGGATAAGAAGCCAGTAACTGTCACGGTTTTCCCCATCTACAGACTGCAATCCTCACACTACCTTCTACAGTCCACAGATAGATGCTCCATTGGTAACACATGAAAACAAAGGCACAACACACTGCCCTGTCTGCAGATGACCCTGCAGATGGGGATTCCACATAAACATGGAACTGACATGGCAGGTATTGAGACATGTAGGACAGTCATATACACACACACTATTAAACCAGCAGTACTCCAAATGCAATATAGCAGCACTTACAGTCTGTAGTCAGGTCAGGCACATCCCCCTCCTGTGTGTTGCCCTCTTTCCACAGTGTATGTTGTTAGGGGTTAATCCCCAATCCATCTGAGATGCTGTTTGCCAAACAACAGATCTAGTTCCTGCTCACAGTGAGTGAAAACGAGCAACACCAACATGATGTTCCTAGATACTGGAGTGTGTTTCCATGCAATTGGCTATGGGAATGTTACCACAGCTGTTCCACATGCAATCAGCTAGGGGTGGGCTGCAGTTCATGCAGAGGCCATCAGCTGATCAGGAGCATAACTTAAAATACACATGCTGCTGTCAAGCAAAGCAGGTGTAGGTCTCCACATCCACCTGAGAGGGAGTGGGAGAGGCAGACAGAGGCAAATACAAGGCAGGGAGTGGTGGGAGAGTAGAACCTAAGGATGTTTGTGTCACACACCTACCAGCACAGGGTATCAAACCCCTGACAATTATGTAGTGCTATCACAGCTCTGTGCAGTTATTGAATGCACCACATGGGTTATCTGTTGTGGAGCCCTCAGAACATATATTTGATGGTGACTGACATCTGCAACAGGGATACGGTAGCTATACTGTAGGTGATGTACACATGCTTGTCTGCATGTACAGGTGCCAGCATCAACACAGCCATACTCTTAGAGGGATGCACACGCATTGACACACTTGGCAGGGCCAGGATTACAACTCATCAGTAGAGGGATTGCCACAACGCATCACTGTGCAGGTATCACATGCATCACACGGGTTATACGGGGGTTGTATGGGTAAAGGGTATGGGGGTGTCTGCCATCAGACAGCATGCTTCAGTATGCCCATGGGGGTTGTAGGGAGTGTGTATGTGAACATACGCACCGTACAACACACACACAAACACACAGGATGCCAGTACTGACATGGATGGGTGCATGTCTGCACGGGTGTGTGGTGGTCGACTTTGCCAGATGGCTGTACAAGGCTAGGCGATGGGTATACATTGGCATCAGGCCACATGACAATGGTCTGCATTGTGGCTCAGGGCTGTAGTGTCTGCATTTGCCACACACAGGTGGGTATTGTATCCCCCATCCAGTCACCTGGGTGACTATTGTGTGTGGCCAATGCTGTGCATTGCTTGCCATGTATGTGTTCCTTAGTGCATGATATAGATGGTGTCTAGGATGTGCACACCTCCCACATGTATGTACAATGACATGTGGAACTGTACCTGGGGTGTCTGGCCCATGTTGTGAACACAGATTATCATCAGATGTGCCAGTCTTGCCCACCTGTGGTGGGAACTGGTAATGGGCAGCAGGTTTACCCTGCACCTACATTGATAGCATGCTAACTGCATTCCCTGGTGTCAGTGGCATCTGTCAATACAGGGCATGTTGTCAGGCATGGTATGTTCTTTGTGGGTTACATGTGATGGCACCACAGGTGTTTTAGGTGTCCATTGGGGAACATGGGTAAGGTGCACTGTCTGCATGTACATGCATATTGGACAGATGGACAGAATGCCATGCCCTCTGTATCCCACAGCTATCATGACATAGTTACTATCACTGGTCAATATGCAGTGTACTACCCATGTAATGGCTGATGCCTAGGCATGTGTGCGTGTATGAGACATGGGTTGATAGTGTGCTCTGGGTAATACTGGGGTTGTTAACTGTGATTGCATGGCCTTGATGTCACATGTATGGGTATGGCTTTGCACCCCAGCCTCTCAGCTATTTCACATCTGTTATCCCTGTACGGTGGACATTCTGATATATAGTAGGGCCACCATATAAGAAATAGAAAAACCCACTACACATTGGCCACAGGTGTCACACATTTACATCCACCTCCACACAGGATATGTTTTACAAATACACACACACATGCACCTGTCATGTCTGGAATAGAACCCCTACCTAATTAGTTTACTATGCTACAGCACTATGCAATTATAGTAAGCACCATGGAGATTACTGGAGTACTTTTCCCCAAAGGTGTATATCACATTGGATGACATCAGCAGGATTGCCAATGTAGGACATTTGAAATGTACTGTGTGTGACTAGCCTAAAATGCATTGCTCCCTACACAGACAGTGACACACACTCAAAACATCCACCACCGACATGTGTGGGTATAGAACCCCTAACAGAGGGCTTACATCACACTACAGCATGGAGCTGTTATAGGATGCACCACAGGGATTACTAGATAAGTTTTTCCCCAAAGGTGTATTTCACATTGGATGACATCAGCAGGATTGTCAATGTAGGCCATTTGAAATGTATTGTGTGTGACTTGCCTAAAATGCAGTGCTCTCTACAAAGACAGTGACACACACACAAAACATCCACCACTGACATGTGTGGGTATTGAACCCCTAACTGAGCTCTATATCACACTACAGCATGGAGCTGTTTTAGGATGCACTACGGGGATTACTAAAGTACTCCTTCCCCAAAGGTGGATTTCACAATGAATGACATTGGCAGGATTGCCAAAGCAGGCCATTTGAAATGTACTGTGTGTGACTAGCCTATAATGCATTGCTCCATACACAGATATTGAAACACACAAAACATCCAAAACTGCCACGGGTGGGGATGGAACCCTACCACAGTTCTACATCACACTACAGCAGTACGCAGTTACAGGACATGGTACAGAGATTACTGGGCTACAACATTCCCCGAGGTGTATTTCTTGGTGGGTGACATCAGCAGCCTTGCCAAAGTTGAGTATATGAATTGCAAGGAGTGTGAGTACCCTAAAAAGCATTGCTCTCTACACAGTCAGGGACAGACAGACACATGCGCGCACACACACACACACACACACACACACACACACACACACACACACACACACACACACACACAGTTGCCCTGTCTGGGGTTTGAACTTTTACCTAACAACTTTATTACACTACAGCAGTACACAGTTACAGGATGTGCTATGGAGCTTATTGGGCTGAAACTTTCCCAGAGGTGTATGTCTAGGTGGGTGACATCAACAGCCTTACCAAAGTTGAGTATATGAATTGTAAGGAGTGTGAGTACCCTAAAAGGCATTGCTCTCTATACAGTCAGACATGCACACACAGACTCACATACATATACACAGTTGCCAAGTCTGGGGTTAGAACACCTACCTAACTACTTTACCACACTGCAGCAGTGCATAGTTACAGGACACACTACGGAGATTACCGAGCTACAACCTTCCCAGAGGTATATTTCTAGGTGGGTGACATCAGCAGCCTTGCCAAAGTTGAATATATGAATTGTAAGGAGTGTGAGTACCCTAAAAAGCATTGCTCTCTACACAGTCAGAGACAGACAGACATGCACGCACAGACTCGCACACATACACACAGTTGCCAAGTCTGGGGTTAGAGCACCTACTTAACTACTTTATCATACTACAGCAGTACGCAGTTATGGGTCGCGCCACAGAGATTACTGGGCTACAACTCTCCCAAAGGTGCATTTCTAGGTGGGTGACATCAGCAGTCTTACCAAAGTTGAGTATATTAATTGTAAGGAGTGTGAATACCCTAAAAAGCATTGATCTCTACACAATCAGACACACACACAAACACACAGACACACACTCACAGTTGTCAAGTCTGGGGTTAGAACCCCTACTTAACTAGTTTATCACACTACAGTAGTACACAGTTATGGGACGCATCATGGAGATTACTGGGCTACATCTCTCCCAAAGGTGTATTTCACATGGGATGACCTTAGCAGGCTTGTCATAGTAGGGCTATGGGGGGGGGGGGGTGTGCATGGGCCATAACCCATTCATGTACGGGTTGACATGCCACATGCGGGCACACACAGAGTCATATGTCACAGGTACATATATACAGCTGCTAGATGACTACTTCCTTGTACAGTCATGTTGCACAGCTGGCACGTGCACTACATAGTCTGTAATGCTGACAGATACTGGTGGTTAGTATCTGCAGTGAGTGACATCTGCAACTCATGTGTTTGGGGCCCTTTTGGCTCTGTGCTGGGTGGGACAGACCTGGATGGCTCCTTGTCACAGTCACCCTCTTCCACACATCTATGTACATCTACCTTTGGCTTATTATAGTGTGTTGTCCTGACATATATGTCTGTATTCCTATCCACTGTGTGTGCAAGGCATGAGTGGTGCATACTGATGAGTGTCTGCACTAATAACTGCAACTGCCAGATATGTCTGATCCACTGGTGTTTGCAGTCATGGCCTTCATGTGTTTAAGTGTGTGAGCATGCCCAGTATGACCTTTCAGCATGGTGTTGAACTGACATTGCCTTCATTTCCCTGTGTGTGAGCATGCCCAGTATGGTAGTCTGTATTAAATGTGTGGATCGTGTCTAGGTAGTTTGTGCTGCAGTGCTGACTTTTGTTCATAGGTTGATAGGTAGGTGCTAGGCCTATATAAGCCTAGCCAATAAGGTACCCTGGCAGGTAGCATGCTGTCTCTGCATGGTATCCATCGATCATTTGGCTTTGACTATTACTACATTTCTGCATAGAAGGGGGGCACACCTAACTGTTTCTACATTTCTACACAGAAGTGGGGGGGGCACACCTGGCTGTTATTACATTACTATGTAGGCTGGGGGAGGCTCACCTGACTATTTCTACATTTCTACACAGGGTTGGGGGGGCACACCTGACTGTTATTACATTACTATGTAGGCTGGGGGAGGCTCACCTGACTATTTCTACATTTCTGCACAGGGTTGGGGGGGGGCACACCTGACTGTTATTACATTACTATGTAGGATGGGTGGGTACATCTGACTACTTCCACATTTCTACACAGGGTTGGGGGGACACCTGGCTGTTATTACATTACTGTGTAGGATGTGGGGGGCACATGTGACACTTGTACACATTTGCTATGACTGTACTGGTATGTCAGGTACTCCATTTCATTCTGTATTGCTAACTATCATGCTGACTAGAGGCATACCAATGTACTACAGATCGTGGCTTTGGTTGCCCTGCATATTATTATCTGACTTCCTACCCTTCAGAACTAACATCCCACTGCCTGCCCTGCTGTGGTCTGTCTGTGTAGGCCTGGGGGGGGGGTTAACCATAGCCATCATTCTGGGGCCATGGCACAGGCTCTGTTTGGGTTTGTCTACACCATGTCCTGCTGCCTGAGACTGTTGGGTATATGAACTGTCCTGACTGGCATGTGTGGGTCATATGGGCACACATGTCACTCAGCACATTTCTTGCAGTGGTTTTTTTTTACCCTGTGTAGTACTGGCCACTATGGTGAGTCCAGTATGTGTTACAGATGTCATGATGCCACTATGGGTGTCTACTGCCTGCTGCCATAACATTCAGCCACCCAATTCCCTTGCATGCTCACATCCATACCATAGCTACAGGTAACAACACATTATACTCCATTTGGCAATTGGTAGGTTGATTGACTTACCTTGAGGGTGTGCCAGATTTGTGGATGGTGCTGGAGGGCTGCCTATGTTGGATGAACATAGTACACAACCTATACATGGTTGAGCACAGGTAGTGTCATGTTTGGCATCCCTTTTATTGTATGTGCGTGTCAGAGAGAGGTGTCATTCCCTGGGTCCCTACTGTGTCAGTGCATGTGCTATGCATTGCCTCTTTGCCAAGGCCAGGGCATACTGGGCATGCCTCCTTCTGCCTACTGGGTAGGCTCAGGTTATTCCTCCTCCGGGTCACTATGTGCCTGTGCAGGCCTTGAGATTGGTGGGGGGCTGTGTGGCCCTGTCCCATGCTGTTCCTGCTGCAGCTGTTTCCACAGGATCATATTGTGTAGCATGGGTCTATATCAGAACATCAAAGTATTAAAACTTTGAATGTTCTGATATTGAACACTATTTAGTGAATGCTAAAAATAGTGAAGCTGCAGAACAGCAAATTCTTTCCTCAGGAAAGAATTCGGTTGGCTTCGCTATTCTTAGCGTTGTGGTGGAAAGTTACGGGTTGAGTTCAGGTAAGTGTGCGATTGTTTGTACGTTAGGGTTAGGGGCAGGATAAGTGAGTTAGGGTTAGGGCACGGGTTAGGTAAGTGTGCGATAGTGATGGACCTTAGGGTTAGGGTTTGGGTTAAGGTAAGTGGGTAGATAGTAGTGTATGTTTAGTTTAGTGTAGTGTTAGATGTAGGAATTTAAGTGTATGTGTGTGGTTGCTGTTTGTTTGATGTGCTTGTGTTGTGTGTATGTGTTTCGGAGCAGCAAATGTTTTCCATGGGAAAAAAATTCGCTATTCTGAATGTTCGATATTTTCATGTTTAGATGTTTTGGGCCGATGAAATAGCATTCGCTATTTTCATCTTTCGATAACATGATATAAACGCGTGTAGCATAGCACATACCATAACAATTTGGGTACATGTAGCTGGCGAATACTGCAAGGCTCCACCGGATGTGTCCAGACACTGGAACCGTGACCTGAGCATCCCGAATACACACTCTATTATATGTCTGGCCTGTGCATGTGCCTCATTATGGCGTTCTTGTTCAGGTGTGTGTGCATTTCTGATGGGTGTCATCAGCCACGCTCCAGTGTGTACCCAGCATCCCCCACTAGGTGAACATAGGGGATGTTCCCATCAGCAAATCTGTGGCACAGCTGTGACAGATGCCATATGTGGGAACCATCATAGCTTCCAGGGCAGCCAGCACACACATTCATTATAATGCTCTGGCCATCACATACAACCTGGCAGTTGATAGAGGGGGGATGCCCCTGCAGTTGATGTAGGATCTACCCTGCTTACTGGGTGGTGCTTTGATGCCTATGTGCATGCAGCCTATAGCACTCACTACCCCAGGGTATTCTGCTATTTGGTGAAAGAGATGCATATTGTTGGTCAACACCTCATGGGTGTTGAGCAAATATACGTGCTCACTGGCATGTGCTGACATGGCATCCAGGAACTGGTGGAATACTCTGGATGCTGATGCCTGTGAGATCCCCATGATATCCCCAGTTGTGCTTTGGGAGGTACCTGTGGCTAGTATACCAATGCCTACACATACTTTGGTACCCACTGGGATGAGTTCCCCTCGGTCAGTTTGGTGTGTCAGTTGTGGCCAGCACAGCTGAACAAATTGCTGTAGGAAGTCTCTGTCCACCTTATAGTGCTCCACTATCTCCAGCTCATGTAGCCCCTGGTAGTCTACCCTGGGTCTGTGCACTCTTCTCCATCTCCTCACTGTGGGTTGTTCGGCAGCATTCACATCCTCACCACCCTCAGCTTCTTGCACATGTTGTTCTATGTTGCCTGCTGCAGCCATTCTCATTTTGTAGGTTTGT